>NW_025367320.1:0-5044 GCF_016433145.1 Gracilinanus agilis | reverse complement strand
AGAGACAGAGAGAGAGAGAGAGAGAGAGAGAGAGAGAGAGAGAGAGAGAGAGAGAGAGAGAGAGAGAGAGAGAGAGAGGGAGCGCACTAGCTCTATTTTTTCCCACCTGTATGACCAGAAAATGGTTGATGTGTGGTAACAAACTTGTCAAAACTTGCACAACTAGCCCTCAAGAGGAGTCAATGTGCATTTCTTAAATGCCTGCTACATCCCAAACACTGAGCTAAGTGCCAAGAATACAAAGAAAGAAATCGTATATGTCATATGTATACAAATATAAACAGAAAGTAATTATAGAGGAAAAGCATTATGGGGAGGGGGTAATATGAGATTTCATTGGCATAAGGAACTCCCAGGTAAGGTCACTTCACTGATATAAATTGTCATTTTCTCTGCAACCTTTAGGCTTTGAGAATTGTCTAGGGCAGAGGGGTCAAATTTTGTGGTGCCCACAAAACTCCTGTGTGGCCAGAACCAGATTGAAATGTAATTGGGAAATTCTTTTAAATGAGTAAAAACTATCTAATATGTTTTAAATACAATATAATAAAAATAAAATAGTCATAGATAATGTTATTTTGTGGTATTTTTCAGTCAATATGTGGTTGGTAAGTATCTGTTTCTATTAAAGTTTGACACTACAGAGAGATTAAGTCCTTTCATGAATGAACAGGCAGAAATCAACCAATTCCTATGGTAAAATTATTGATATGACAGTGCATTGTTTAGTCACCTAGTAATAGATACATAGTACTTTAAGGATTGCAAATCACTTTACAAATGTTATCTCATTTGACCCTCATGCTAATCCTAGGATGTAGATGCTATTTTTACCCCCATTTTTCAGGTGAAGAGACCAAAGCTGAGATATAGTATAAGTGACTTGCTGGTAAGTATCTGAAGCAGTATTCAAACTTGGGTCTTCCTGTCTACAAATCCTACATATAATTCATTATGTTCCCTAGCTACTTATGATCTTAACATAATTATTAATAAAAAAGTAAAAATAAACAAAATGACACTATTTTTAACCTTTCCAGCCTTCTTATACCCCTTCCCATGTCTCTGCAACCTGTCCTCCTTTCTGATTTTTAGATAAGATACCTCTTCTCCCAATTCTGGGCATTTTTACTGGCTCTTCCATGTCTGGAATTCTTTTTCTTTTCATCTCTGCCTTCTGGCTTCCCCAATTTCCTTCACATTCTAAAAGGCTTCTACAAGACGCCTTTCTTAATTCTCTTAATGCCAGAGCTTGTGACTCTCCCCCACTTATTTGCTTTGAACATATTTTGTTTGTACAAACTTGTTTGCATGTGGCCTTCCCCGTTAAGGCAATGAGCTACTTGAGAATAGGCTTCAGAACTGTAATGGAGATAAACCAAAGCTCCTCGCTCCTAGCTCCTAGTCCTTGGGCAATTCTGTCCACTTGCCACTTTAGATGGGTTCACCAGTGTGATAAAGAAAAGCAAGCTATAGTGACCACATATACACTATTCTGTCTTTGCTCTTTAATACTTCTTTGCTATAATGAGCAAGAGATATCTTTCAAGTAGAGGAATGGGAAGATAAAGGATATTTCCAGGAGCAGCATTGGTCCACTTTTCCACAAAAAGTCATTCAAGTCATGCAGCCTGATTATATGCTCTGGTTCATATTGGATCATCACGGCAACAAAACCACCACAAGTCAAAATGCTTCAACAAGTAAGCCAAATTATCATCCCTTTTTAATATGAGGCTCACCACAGTCCATACATTGGTTGACAGCCACAGCAGTGCTCTGCTGGGTTTGAAAGACCAGGCTAGTACAATAGTTCCGCCATCACTAGACTTTGAACTTTTAAATTTATCTTTCACCAATCTTGGGACGCTGGGTCAAAACCTTTTCTGAATACTTCCCATTCCCTAACCATGCGGCAAGTACTCCTAAGAAACTGGTGATAAGGCTAAGGACATTTCTAGACTGTCACAAAGAGAAAAACCAAACTAAAACTGCACCCAGCCCTAACTTCCAGGATGAAGATCTTCTAAAAAATAATCTTAAAAACCCTAAAATCTAAACAAAAAAGCCATACTTAAACTGCCTTTCTAGCACAAGCCAGAAGTTGTAATGAGGACCACTGCCAATGGACTTTTTAAAAAAATTTTTTTAAACCCTTAACTTCTGTGTATTGGCTCCCAGGTGGAAGAGTGGTAAGGGTGGGCAATGGGGGTCAAGTGACTTGCCCAGGGTCACACAGCTGGGAAGTGTCTGAGGCCGGCTTTGAACCTAGGACCTCCCATCTCTAGGCCTGACTCTCAATCCACTGAGCTACCCAGCTGCCCCCCCCATGGACTTTTGTGGCAAAAAAAGTCACAAAACAGACATTGCAATGGACTTTAAAAGCCAGATACTTTCAGAGGGAAGAAAAAACTGGCCCCTGCTTTCTAGTTCTAATATTCACTATGTCTTAAGCATCAAACTGAGGTTCTACTGGTTCTGAAACTCAAGACCAGCTCTACTCAGCCTGCATCATTGAAGCTAAGCTGCATGGCATTCTGAACTTCAGGTCATACTTCCATTCTGGCCCATTTTTCAGAAGGACCTCATCACCAAGATGCTCCCCCTTCTTCTATATGCCCAGCTCTCACTTCCATTAGGCATGGACCAATAGAATATTCCTTCAGTGAATCCTGAATACCAGAATGAGGTTTCTCTGGGTCCCAGAACCAAAGGCAGCACCTTCAAAGGTTCTAAATATCTTGGGCCTTCCATTGTGGGACTAGGCTACAAGACATCACCATTCCCAGATTTCTGGGGACCACACCCCAGCCTGGCTGGGCCAAGAGGACAGCCCTTTCATCTGGCCCTGACCATTACTCAAATGCCTCCACCACAACTCCATCATACCTATATGATTGGAAAACAATGCTACTAGTACCATTACTCTAATACAAGTCCTCGATCACTAGACAACAGTGTCACAGCGCAGATCACCAGCCTTTGACGCCTTTACCCAACCTTTCCCCCCTAAATAACCCATAGAGACTATATAATTGCTCAACTGAGGAAAACTACCCAGTCCCAAGATATTACACTGTATTACCTCAGCTCTTTTGTAGCCAGTGAGTGACATGTTTACTCTGTTCTGACCACCAGGCCAAAGCTATATCATACCCCAGTGTCTAAGATAGGTCTCCATTTATTCATTCACTCAATGTGTACATTGATGATGTACAAGGCATTAAAGTCACAAAGATAAAAAGAAGATAGTGTCTGTTATCAAGGAGCTTACATTCAAGTGGAGGTAAAGGAAAAATAAAATATACAAATATAAAAAGAGAGGGATAGGGGGCAGCTGGGTGGGGTTGAGAGCCAAGCTCAGGAGATGGGAGGTCCTTGGTTCAAATCTGGCCTCAGACACTTCCCTGCTGTGTGACCCTGGGCAAGTTACCTAACCTCCTTTGCCTAGCCCTTACCATTCTTCTGCCTAATGAGTCTAAGGTGGAAGGTATGAGTTGAAAGAGAAGGGGGGGTATTGTTTGGTTGCCTTTCTTTACATATCTAAAGGATAGCACAGTGCCTAGCTCACAGGAGGGGCTTAATTAGTGCTCACTGATTTGACTTTCTTGGGTTCATCAGCTCTTAATTTGAAGTAAATATTTTCAAAAATTTTAAAATAATCATTTTTTTTCTTTTAATAGTACTAGCAAATATGTTTTTATGAAAGGAAGAGGCATTGTCTATTTTCTTAAACTTTAAATTATTTCCTTATAATATGGGGCTTTAAAAACACACACATGGTTCCGGGTTAAGATGGCGGCAGAGTAAGAAGCAGCTCTTAACCTCTCCTGACCGAAACACACAAAACTCCTCAAGGGGACATAAAAACAAGTCCAGACGAACGGAGGAACCCCACAACAGGGCACAGCGTGGAAGGTACGTGGAATCGAGACATTTCCAGGCTAAAAAGGGCTCTCCTTAAATCGAGAGCTGAGCAACCGCCCCACCCCCACCCCATCCACACTCACCTATAGCTCCGAACCCAGCCAAAAAGAAATAGAGCAAGTTTGGGGCACCCATCGAGTCATCAGCAGCTCCGGGACCTGTTCCTGAGAGCAGCAAGACTTAGGACCCCATTAAGTCAAGAACGCACGCGAAATCTGAGCGTGGGAGCAGAGAGCGGACGCTGGGCGCGCAGAGGGCCGGCTGAGCAGAGGCGTGGGTGCCGGCTGAGCAGAGGCTTGGGGGGAGGCAAACACAGCCAGGAACTAAAGCCTAAGTGGGGAACCAGTGCAGACGGGTATACGACTGTGGAAGCAGCGCCCTGAGACTTGTAAAGAAACCTCCTACAGAGGATCAAACAAGGGAATCCACCAGGGGGCTTGACCTTGGAAAAAACTAGAACTCAGTCCTCAGGAGCCAATAGATCTCAAACAGACACTGAGAGCGAGGATAAACCTGAGAAGCTGCTGGGCTAATGATGGCTAACCAGTTACAGGAAATTCAGAAGAGAAAGAATAATAACAAAAAAAAGAAGTCTTTAACACTCGACAGCTTCTACACAGAGAAAATCCAGACAACCGAGCAAACAGAGGAGGAGAACAAACAACCATCCAGACCCTCCCCAAATAAGGAAAACTCCTCACAAGCTATGGAAGAGTTCAAATCTGAGATTTTGAGGAAAATGGAAGAGATCTGGCAAGAAAATAACAGCTTAAAAGGTAGAATCTTGCAACTGGAAAGCGAGGCTCAGAAACCAAATGAACTGATAAGCAAATTGAACACAAGAAATGACCAGATTGAAAAGGAATACCAGAAGATTATGGCCGAAAACAAGAAGATTATGGCCGAAAACCAAAAGATTATGGCCGATTACCAGAAGATTATGGCCGAAAAACAAAAGATTATAGCCGAAAATCAATCCCTAAAGGCTAGAATTGAGCAAGTAGAAACTAATGATCTCTCAAGACAACAAGAACAAATAAAACAAAGCCAAAAGACTGAAAAAATAGAAGGAAACATGAAATATCTCAATGAGAGAGTGACAGACCAAGAAAACCGG
>NW_025367319.1:0-9730 GCF_016433145.1 Gracilinanus agilis | reverse complement strand
GTATATATATATATATATCTTTATTTAAATATTTTATCCTTTTGAATAATGCCTTCTCTAGTGCAGGGACGGGAGTATGGGAGATATGTGGGAATTGTAATATAACAAACAAATAAACTAAAAAAAATTTTTTTAAAGGATACAAGGCCAGGAGCAGCTGGGTGGCTCAGTGGATTGAGAGCCAGGCCCAGAGACAGGAGGTCCTGGGTTCAAATGTGACCTCAGATGCTTCCTAGCTGTGTGACCCTGGCCAAGTCACTTGACCACCATTGCCTAGCCCTTACCACTCTTCTACCTTAGAACCAATACACAGTATTGATTCTAAGACAGAAGGAAAGGGTTGTTTTAAAAAAAAAAAAGAAAAGAAAAAGAATGCAAGGCCAGCCAGCCCTCTTTTCCACTGAAATACTCTGCCTCCTTTCTGGAAGGCCCCAGAATTCTTTGTTTTACAGTATAGCCCTAAAGGCAATTCCAATTCCTTTTTTTTCCGATGAGTTTGCAGTTGGCACTAGGTTGGGAAGGTATATGGGTATGAAAGGATTTCTGTGGGACACTTATTACCTTATTATGTTTGCTGTTTATTCTTTCCCAATAAGTTGAGAAACTCTTCTCTCCATAAACTTCTTTTGACATCGTTGCTCTCAATAGGGAAATGTTGCTGTGCTAATCACTTTTATCTGAAACATTGCTGAAAAGCCAGATATCAGGAGCCTCACTAATTTGTAGTTGTTCAGAGGTTTCAATCATATTTCCACTCCTGGGGTTTTCTTGGCAAAGATACTGGGATGGCTTGCCATATGCTTCTCCAGCCCATCTCACAGATGAGGAAAGTGAGGCAAACAAGGTAACATACCTAGTAAATATCTGATTCTGGATTTGAGTTCAGGTCTTCCTGACTTCTGGTCTGGTTTTTTAATGCTTTCCCCTCCCCTTTCCAATCACTTAGCATTTATTTTGCATATATGCAGTATTTACTTGTAAATAATATTACTTGCTTGTAAACATATTGGATCTCTTCAATAGAGTGTAAGCTCCTTGAGGGGAGGGACTCTCTCACTTTCATTTGTTTATCTTGTGATACACACCCCATTGTCTATGTAGCACAATGCCTGGCACAAAGCAAAGGTTTAATAATTGTTTATTAAATGATTGATTAGGACCCATCTCTTATAGATAAAAAAAAATAACAGCAGGGTCATTTTGTTACCTCATTAAGCGAAACTCCAGAATTATGGTCCAAGTTCCTTCTACCTGCCTAGTCTCTACTTGTGGCACTATTCAAAGAAAGAGTGTTGAGGGATCGTTCCAGTGGGACACCTGCCCATCATCAGTGGATAAACTATAATGCCTAGCATCCTTGGGGAATTGCCATAACCGTTACCAGCCCAACAGAACAGTAGCAAGAGTGCATATTAGCAACACTCTATCCCTGACAATGCAAATCATTGGATCAAGGATCCAAACTCCCCACTTGAAAATGTTACCATTTGCAATGGCTCCATATCTCTGCTCTACCCTAACCTGGACAAGGGACACTCAGTTATGTTTTCCCTTTTGGAAATAATTTGTTTTACTTTATATTTGATATTTATGTCTCTGGAAATATCCCAGTAGATGGGATAAGGATAAGGATAAGCTCCTTGAGGATAAGGCTAATTCCTTTTTTGCCTTGTCTCCTGGGCACCTGGCACACAGTAGAGTGCTTAATCAATGTTTGTTGGCTTGAATTAAATTGAATTGCAGCTTTCATTCCATAATGTCTAGTGGTTTGGTTAATTCATGGAATATGCTTTGTCACCTTACTAAGCTAAATGATTTCCAAGTAAGTCCAAATTCATTAGTCAGTGTCACCTACATGATCTGAGTAAAGGGCATGGCTTCTGCCTAGGTATCCTTTCCTTGTTGCTGTGACAATATTTATTCTTTTGGACCTTGAAGGCATTCTGATTTCAACTTTGTATTTAAATACAAACCCCCTTCTCCATAGCTTTCTAATTTTAAGATCACCCAATCCATAACGATATCAATGACAATTCTTACGGTTATCATTTATATAATGCTTTAAGGTTTATAAGGGACTTTACAGGGTTTTTTATTTTTTGTTTTAATCTCACTTGGTCATCATTTACAGCCCTATGAGGGAGGGATAATAGATTTTATTATCTAATTAAATGAATATTACTAAATCTATTTTATGAATAAGGAAACTGAGGCTCAGGGAGAATAAGTGACTTGTTCAGGGTTGCATAGCTGATATACTTCCAAGGCAGGATTTCAACACATATTCCTGACCCAACATCCCAGTACACTCTGCACTAGAGCACACTGCCTTTTAACAGGTGCCTCTGGTAGTGCAGTTTGTAATTCATCTAAGCCTTTTCATTTTGTGTGGGATTTTATCCATGTTCATACATGGGTTTTCCATAAAAGAGTCATCCATCATGTTGAGGGCCTCCTTCCAAGTCTCTTTATGTATCATTATGTTTTTCATACAAGATACTCTTTTCACTGGATGGATCCCATGCCTGGAATTTTCTCCCTTCTCATTTCTACCTCCAGGATTCTCTGGCTTCCTTCAACATCTCAGCTAAAATTCTCCCAAGAAATTTTTCCTGTCCTGCTATAATGCTAATGCTTTCTTTCAGTGATTACCTTCATAATATCAAGTAGATATTTATATATAGTCAGTTTAGTGCCTGAGATAATAAATACTTGTTGGGGCAGCTGGGTAGCTCAGTGGATTGAGAGCCAGGCCTAGACACAGGAGGTCTTAGGTTCAAATCTGGCTTCAGACGCTTCTTAGCTGTGTGACCCTGGGCAAGTCACTTAGCCCCCATTGCCTAGCCCTTACTGCTCTTCTGCCTTGGAACCAATACCCAGTATTGATTCCAAGATGGAAGGCAAGGGTTAAATAAATACTTGCTGACTTGACTTGACCTGACTCATGTTTACTAGCAGGTCACTCAGATTGCCTAGCAGTTATCTCTTAGGACTGGTCTATCTTGTTCTTGATCATTCATTTCCTAGGATGTTATCTCTAACAATTCTAATTGAGAATAGGCAGATCATTCTTGGAATACACTACAAGTGACTCATGTCCACCAAGTCCATAGTGCCCAGCACATAACCTGGTACATGCTACAAATGTTACTCTCTCCTTCTCTGATTCTTTGGGTCATCCACTCAGTTGGAAGGTAGGGGTGATAAATTCCTTCCTCTCTTCTTCTTTCTCCCTCACTGCCAGCATTTCACTCTAATAGATGGAGTTTTTCTTGTAGCTGGACTTGGCTTGAACTTTTCTATTCCTAGTACTAACTCTAACCTCACCTACTTAAAGTCTTCCAAGGGTGTGGCTAATTTTCAGCCCCTTCCTAGGTAGTGCCCATTTGATTAAATTAAAGTGTTCCCATTTTTGGAAAGGGATAAAAGGGTGTTAACACCTTGGGATGGGCTGGAAACCAAATCCTCCCTCTAATTACCCAGAGGTAACAACTGAAGTTATTATCAAAAAACACCCCAGTGAGGACAGGTAGAAAGCTCTCTGGGGAGCCAGGTCCTATCACCCAGGAAGAAGACCCAAGATATGGGGAGGGAAGCTGGAGGGAGCTGATTTGAAGGACATTAAAAGAGGAGGCGTAGTTTGCTGAGCCAAACTCTCCCTGTGACAGTCTTTGCATAGGACTGATCTGTTTGCAAGGGTGAATTAGAATCTTAAATCTAACTCTTGTCATGTCAATAAAATGAATTCTGACCCCATGAGAAACATGATGGTAATTACTATTCATAGGTAATAATGCTTTATTTTTTTTTAGACTGAATATTCACAATCAATTTTGATGAATATCAAATCTATTTCTTCTGGTGTTCTGAAAGAGTTCCAATGTTCTTTGCATTCTAATAAGCAGAGAGCATTCTAATAAGTTCTGTAAGCTAGGACCTTTCTCTGCCAGCCCTTCTCTGCCCACGTTCATTTATTTCTGGCTCTCCTCTTAAATTCTGCCAAAGGCATGAAGAATGATGAGGAAGTCCTTGGAACAAATGTCTCTACCAAGCTGTACAATTCGTCTTTTTGCTTTCCTTTAAAAAAAAAATCAATATCCAGCATATTATTTCTAAGGTCGAAAAGAGGCGGTTTTAGCATCCAGTCTGACATCTAAGTTACTGACCTTGAGTACCCCTCACCAACCCAGAATGCCTACAGCCACTGGGTGTAGCTGATGGAGAAATTCAAAAATTCATCAGCAAGCAGGGCACTTTCTTCAGAATGCAGCTCCCTTTTCTCCTGATGAAGCACTGGCTAGGGCTGCCTTTGTGAGAGCCAGCATTTGCCTTCTTTTACCAGCTACATAGGAAATAGAAATACAAATTTTCCATAGAAGGGTGGCTCACATTCATACCATTGCCCAGTGAATCATCTTCACTGCTTTGTCCATAATTCCTTATTCTGATCATAGGTCATCAGGGCAGGGAGATCAGGACCTATTGGAGCCAAGGGCTGCAGGGGAACCTGTGACTGGTATCTATTTAAAGGAAAATAAGCATTAGGGTTTTTTTTTGTTTGTTTGTTTCTTTGTTTTTAAAGCCTTACCTTCCATCTTGGAATCAATACTGTGTATTGGTTCCAAGGTAGAAGAGTGGTAGGGCTAGGCAATAGGGGTCAAGTGACTTGCCCAGGGTCACACAGCTAGGAAGTGTCTTAGGTCAGATTTGAACCCAGGACCTTCCAACTGTAAGCCTGTCTCTCAATCCACTGAACCACCCAACTGCCCCCTGGAAGGAATTTTAGAAGTCATCTCACTTTATAGATGGAGAAAATGAGGCTCAGGAAGGAGAACTTACCTAAGATTACATATAATAAAAATTTTTCCTTTGGGAGACAAAATGACAGTGGTTTCAATAATAGCAGGAAAATAGGTAGAAAAATTGATTCTTAAATAATTGACTTTAATAATTTATAATAAATTTTATTTTGTACAAGTCTTGCAATTTCATTGGGAGAAGGTACTCTGGTTGAGGAAACCTTCTCTGCCAATGAAGATCAGTATCTGGTCTGAAACTTATGGCATTGGAGAATTGTAAGGGTCATTGAGATGTTAAGTATTGAATGGTCGAGCCCAGGGTCACACAGTCATTCTGTGGCATAAGCAGAATTTGAACCTATGTCTTCTTGAATCTGAGTTTAATCCACTGCTCCCTGCTGCCACTTCTAATGATAACTGCTTAGGTCGTTAAACCTTGCAAATCTCTTTACATGTTACCTTAGCAGATCATCCTCACAAGCCTGTGAAGTAAATTCTATTATTGTCCTCATATCTCAGATTGGGAAACTGTCACTCATGGAGCTTTAATGATGTGGTTAATAAGTGTCTAAGGCAGTGGTTCCCCAAACTTTTTTGGCCTACCGCCCCCTTTCCAGAAAAAAATATTACTTAGCTCCCTGGAAATTATTATTTTTTAAATTTTAATAGCAATTAATAGTAAAAATAAATGCACCTGTGACCATCACCGCTCTCCTGGATCGCTGCAGCTCCACCAGGGGGCGGTGGTGCCCACTTTGGGAATCACTGGTCTAAAGCAACTGGATTTTATTTTGGGGTGCTCTGTTCCTTAGTTGTAGTGAACAACTTCTGCATCTGTGATACTACAGTCAAACTCATGACCTTCTCTCAGGGTGTTGCTGATAAATGTTCCTCAGACTGAAAAACAAACCTTGTTTTATAACCTTGTCCTTTGTAGAATGGAGTAAGCTGCAGGATTTTTAAGGCTTTCCTCTGGTAGCTGCTTAATAAATAATCTTGAATGAATCGACTGAGTGAAATCACTTTACTCGTACCTTCAAATGCTCCCTACCTTTAAAAGACTTTCTGTAGCAAAAGAATATTATAAGAATTAATAAAGTTATGCCAGCGGAGAATTTTCAAAGTTGTCTGTGAAAAAAACCAACAACAACCAGATTTATTACTGAGTGGAGATGGATTGCCAGACCTCCGCGTTCACATAATATCAAGAAAATTTAGCTACTTCCACATTTGGTGGGAGTTCTTCTGTGGTGAACTTAGAAGGGGATATATATTAAGATCAGCAGTTGTGAATAGGTTGTGATATTTATTGTTCAATAAATCAACTGGGAGCATTTATCAAGGGTCTAGTATGTACTAGGCACTGTTCTCGGCCCTAGCAATATGAAGATAAAAATTAAACAATCTTTGCCCTAGAGGAGCTTACATTCTACTTGAGGATAGCAGATATTCATTTTTAAGTACATGTATAAATATGGTGTACATGTGTACATATATATATTTATTGTTGTTATTTGTCCTTTGTTTTTGAAAAGGGCTAGTGACAACCTAGGATGGTATTTTGACAGGCATGTGAATTTGATTTCTTTGTTTGCTTGTTTTTGAATTTTGGGTTTTTTTCCAGATTATACGATGACACAATTCTTAATATTCAATTTCTGACATTTTGCAATCCATGTTCTCTCTCTCTCCTTCCCACTCTTCTTCCCACCTCAAGAAGGAAGGCAATATGATATAAGTTGTACATATATTATCATATAATACATATTTCCCTATTCATCATATTGTGAAACAAGACACATACTGTTTACACTAGGGAAAAATTCATGGAGGAAATAACATTAATAATGGTATGTTTCAATCTGCATTCAGACTCCGTCTGTTCTTTCTATGATCGTGGATATCCTTTCTCAACATGAGTCCCTTGGAGATATCTTGAATACTTTCCTTGTGGATAATAATTAAGTCATTCACAGTTGATCATCACACATTATTGTTGTTACTGTGTATAATATTTTCCTGGTTCTGCTCATTTCATTTTTCATCATTTCTTTTCAGATTTTTTTTGTGATCATCTTGCTTTTCATTTCTTAAGGCATGATAGTATTCCATTGCAAGCATATACCACAACTTGTTCAGCCATTTCCCAAGTGATGGATAGCCACTCCATTTCCAGTTTTTTGCCACTACAAAAAAAAAAAAAAGCAGTTGTAAATATTTTTGAACAGTTAGATTCTTTCCTCTTATCTTTAATCTCTTTGGAATACAGACCTAGTAGTGATATTGTTGGGTCAAGGAGTGTATAGTTTTATGGCCCTTTGGGCACGAGTGATTTGAATTTAAGTGAGAAAGAGTTATTCAAAGTTGTCAGCCTTGCTCTTCTTTTTCCATTTTTTTTTCTTAAACCCTTACTTTCCGTCTTAGACTCAATACTGTATATTGGTTCTAAGGCAGAAGAGCTGTAAGGGCTAGGCAATGAGGGTTAAGTGACTTGCCTAGGGTCACACAGCTGGGAAATGTCTGAGTCCAGATTTGAACCTAGGACCTCTTGTCTCTGGACCTGGCTCTCAGTCCATTGAGCCACTCAGCTGCCCCCAACCTCACTCTTTCTTCCAGTCATCAAAGTTCAGTGGCAAGACAAAAATCAAGACAACTGATGACGCACTGGGATTGCAGTAGACTGACAGGTTTGTGTCTTGTTGATGACCTTCAACCTGATTTAGCCCTTCTGCCAAGATGGTTTTGCATGTATGTAAAGAGTGGGCATACATATTTTATGTAAAAATAGGAAATAGTTAGGACATATGATTTAATTGGTTTAGGGAACCCTCAGGCAGAAGGGATTTCCTTTCTTAGGTTGGCATCTTCCCTGTAATTTGGAGAGTTGCTTTAGATTACTGGGAAAGTAAGTGATTCATCTAGGATACGCAGTATGTCAGAAGTGGGATATGGGGGTGTTCTGGGACCTGATCCTCTAAGTTCCTACTCTTTTTGTTAAAATTTCCACATGAGCATTTATACATCAGAAATTGGCTCCAAAATATGACTTGATCCATTGCTTTGTTAATTGTCTAGATTTTAAAAAATGATGGAGAAACTGTTAATGATGCAGTCAAGTACATTCAACCCTCTCAACTCTCCTCACCCCATGTTAAACAATCCAGTACACCACTGGATTTAAATCCAAATATTCTGACTTTAAGGCTTACCCACTACCCACTTTGCATGCCACATTTCCATATGCAAATATGCTATACATAAATATAGGGAGATGTTTATATTGTTGAAGAGAATATTTCCACATTGATAAAATCACAGATTCATTGTCATTGAAATATATTAACATACTTACAGTTTGAACTTCCTGCTGGAAGGGTGACATTTTCAACAACAATAAAGTATGTATAATTTCACAGACAATTTCTTTCCAACCATGCAGATAAGCTTTTCTTACTGGCATTTTGCTTAAACTCACACTACACATTTTGAAACAGAAAGCTGAGAAAGAAATCTTAAAAAAAAATTCTTTGCCATTTCAGGAAAATGTAGAAGGGGAAAAAAAAAGAATCCATAACAAACTCCAAGTTCAATATCAGAATATTGCATAGAATTTATTTGTCACCCTGAAATCCCATGAAGTAGAGGTTACTTTCATTTTTTCATGACATATCATTTTAAAAATCCTGAACTCTAATTCATAGCATCTTGATGTGAAGAATACTAAATATTTCATGGATTTAGAGCTACAAAGGATGTTAGAAATCATCTAATCTAAGGTCTTCATTTTTGCAGAAGAGACAATTAAGATCCAGAGTTTACAGGAAAATAGTTTTAGCCACAGAAGGGAGTTTGAGACCATAAAATCCAACCCTCCATTTTATAGATGAATAAACTGAGGATCAGAGAGGTTAAATGACTTGCCCTTAGTCACATAACAGAGTCTGGATTTGAACCAAAATGTTCCTCTCTTTTTCTCCTCTTTCTATTTCTATACATAGATTTCTTACCACTGAAGATATTCAAAAGACTGAAGTCAGTCCCCCTTTAATTAATAGGTTTCATCCAGCAAACTATTTGTTAAGTGCCACGCTCTGAGTTTGTTAGATTTGTTAAACAATCCAGTATTTTTGTTTATAGCAAGTAACATCTTTAAAATTATGTGCTAAAGTGGTTCAAACAAATGTACTGTTTGGAAGAAGCTAAAATCCTATGATTCTACAGTTCTTATAATATTCATAGCAACAACTGTAGCTGACATTTACATAGCAGTTTAAGGATTGCTAAATGCTTTAGCTATATATATATTTTTTTTAACATTTATTAATATTCATTTTTAACATGGTTACATGATTCATGCTCCTCCTTTCCCCTTCAACTCCCCCCTCCCGCGCCCCCCCTACCCATGCGCATTTCCACTAGTTTTGTCATGTGTCCTTGATCAAGACCAATTTCCAAATTGTTGGTAGTTGCATTGGTGTGGTAGTTTCGAGTCTACACCCTCAATCATGTCCACCCCGACCCATGCGTTCATGCAGTTGTTTTTCCTATATGTTTCCTCTCCTGCAGTCCCTCCTCTGAATGTGGGTAGCATCTTTACCATAAATCCCTCAGAATTGTCCTGGGTCATTGCATTGCTGCTGGTTCAGAGGTCCATTACATTCGATTTTACCACAGAATGTCAGTCTCTGTGTATAGAGTTCTTCTGGCTCTGCTCCTTTCGCTCTGCATCAGTTCCCGGAGGTCTCTCCAGTTCGCCTGGAACTTCTCCAGTTTATTATTCCTTTTAGCACAATAGTATTCCATCACCCGCATATACCACAGTTTGTTCAGCCATTCCCCAATTGAAGGACATACCCTCCTTTTCCAATTTGTTGCCACCACAAAAAGCGCAGCTATGAATATTTTCGTACAAGTCTGTTTATCTATGATCT
>NW_025367318.1:0-9336 GCF_016433145.1 Gracilinanus agilis | reverse complement strand
GGGGAAGGGGAAGGGGAGAGGGAGGGGGAGGGGTGGCCTCTGCCTGGACAGCTAGAGGTGAATCTGCCCTCGAGGCCTGTGACCTCCTGAGCCCGCCAGTGCCAACCACCTGGGCAGCAGCGCTCTGACCAAACCCGGCTTAGTCCATTAGGCCGGAGCAGGTCTGGAAGGGCAGGGGGGGAGGGGCTCCGGGTGACCCCTCCCCCAGGGGCCTTGGCCACGCCCCCCAGCCCTCTCTCCAGGCCAGGCTCGTGCTGCTGGGGAGCTGCGGCCGAACCCGCGGGCCTCCGGGACACCTGCCGGCCGTCTCCTGGGCACGAGCATCTATTAGGCGCCTGCGGCATGCCCTGCACTCGGCCAGCACTGGGGCTGCTCCAGTCGCCGGCTTCGGGGATCTCCTTTCTGCCCCTCCCCCTCTCCCCGCCGCCGGGCCTCCCTCGGGTCACCTTTGGACCTGGGGAGGGATCCAAGGGCGGCCCCGCCCCGCTGGCCCGGGGTCCGAGATCACGTGAGGAAGATTGGGGCCGGAGCGTCCAAGCCCGCCCTCTGGAGATAACGAACCGGAGCCTCCCGCCATCCAGGCCTAAGGAGGCCCCCCTCCCCCCTCCCGCACTGTGGCTCTGGGCGGGGCCCGAGGCAGGGCATGGGGAGGCCCGAGTTCAAGTCCCGCCTCTGCCCATCGCTGGGGCTCTGGAGAGGAACCCTCGGAGCGGAGGGATGGGAAGCGCCGGGCCGGAGCGGGTGACAGCAGGCGCCGCGAGGATGCCGGGACCCCAGCGGCCGCCAAGTTCTCTGGAGGAGCCCGTGCGCCCGGGCTGCCCGGCCTCCCTCACTGCTGGGGGCCTCGGACCCCGTGGCGGAGCCTCTGGCCTCAGTTTCCCCCGCGGCTCCTCTCTTCCCCTGCCCAGTTGGAGCCCCGGAGCCCCGCCTTCCTTTCGTTTGTGGGGGCGGGGCCGGCCCGAGCTCTTTCCAGTCTGGAGTTCAAATCCTCCCGGCCCGCCAGGGTCAGCCAGCCCGAGCCGGCCAATCCCTTAACTGGCTGAGGACGGAGAAACCTTTACTGGGGGCAGCCGGATGGCCCGCTGGATGGTGCCAGGCGCGAGGCGGAGGCCCAGGGTTCAAACGTGGCCTGAGCCTTCGGGCTGGGATCCGCAGCCAGTCACCTAAGCCTTCCGCTGCCTTTCTTCGATCTCTTCCTCGAGGAGGGAAATGACTGGCCCAGGGTCACAGGCGCTTCGTCTGTCTGCAGGCCCCCACCCCGTGTCTGGGCCCTGCTCAGCCCCCTCCTTGTCCGCTGGGGGGGCCAACCGGGAAGAGAAGAGCAAATGTCATGTGACGGGGAAGGGGCCGAAAGGTGGGAGCCGAGGCAGGCCCGGAGCCGGGAGGTGCAGGTGGAGGGCATTGGGGGGGGGTGTCAGAGGGAGATGGACAGACAGCCGTGCAGAGACCCAGAGGCAGAGATTAGCCAGACAGGCCCGAGACAGGAGGCTCTGGAGGGAGGCACTGGCTCCCCTCACCCCGGGGTCCTTGCCGACCCCCCAACACTGCCCCTGCCAGCCCAGCGTGGGGCCGGCCTGGGGGGGAGGGGCTGGCCCTGGCCCTTCTCTCTTGCAGTGGTCAGGCCGCCCTGTGCCCGGTGCCACAGGAAGCACGACAGCCCTGGCAGCCGGGGCCACGAGGACCCCGTTTTCGGACAGAAGTTCAGTGACTTGCCCAGGGGCACACCTCCAGAGCGCCACCTCTGTGTCCGAGGGCTCAGGCTGGAGGCAGCAGGCGGTGCCAGGGAGGGACGTCTCAGGGGAAGGTGGCCGGGGAGCTCCCTGAGGGCACCGGGGCGGGAGGGCATCGCCCAGGAGGGGCAGGCCACGTCCCAGAGGGAGGGTCCATGTACCGGGGCGCAGGCAGGAGAGCGGAAGGCCCCTCCGGCCAGGACACCGAGCTCCACGGGCTCCCCTGGTGGAAGGGCCCCAAGGCCGGGGGCTGCCCCACAGTGGGCTGCCCGTGGGCAGGAGGGGCCCCTCAGATCCCCGGAAGGCCTCTCTGGGTGAGGGGACGCGCCAGGGCCTGCCGCGAGCTCCCACGTCCCCTGGGTGTCACCTCGACTCCAGCCCGGAGCTCAGGGGACTTCCTTCATCCCGGGCTCCTCACGCACAGCCCGGCGCCCGCTGGGAGGGAGGAGGCTCCGTCTGCAAGCGCCTCCCCTGCTGGGCTCCCTGCGTGGGTCTGGCCAGGCCCGACCAGAAATTCCGGTTCCCGTATTGACGCGCTCAGGAGAGCTCCTCACCCGCTGCCGGCCCATCTGCTCGGGGCTGGCGGGCACCATGCCAAGGCTCGGACGTGCGGGGGCCAGGCTGTGCCACCCAGGAAACGAAAAGCAAGCAAAACCCCCTTTTTCCCTGGTCGAAGCCACCCCCCAATTCCGAGCTCGGGCTGAAGCTTTACTGAGGCGACTTTCCAGTAGCCGCCCTCTGCCCCGACCTCTGACCCTGAGCTGACCCCAGACTGACCCCGGCTCTGGCCACAAACAAAGCCTGACCTCTCCCCAGGTGCAGACTCGGCCACCCACGGCTGCCTCCCAGATGTGGCCCTTTGTCCGGAGGAGGGACGTGGAAGGGGGCCTGCCCGGCTCTGGCCCCTGCCGGGCCCCACTGGGCAAGGCTGGCATGGGGCCGTCACCCGCACTTTGAGGGGGTTTTCTCCTTCCTGGGGTGCCTCACGTCAGGGCTGACGTAGAGGGGATGGAGGGAGGAGGCTGTGAGGGCGAGCCTCCCTCGGGGCCTCCCCGGGTCCCCGAAATCTCGGGAGCCCCGGCCCCTCCCACAAGACTGACCCGCTCCAGGGGGCACCCACAGCCTGGGGGGCAGGGTGCCTGTGAGCCCCCTCGGGGAGGGGCAAGTCTGGCGGACTTCTAGGCAGAGGCAGTACCGTATCCAGAGATGGGGGCTTCCAGGGGGGATGCCCCCTCCTTGGCTGGTGGTCACTAACAGGATGCTCCCTAGTTCTGGCTCGGGGAGCAGGAGCAGCTAGGTGACCTTGGACAAGTCCTTCATCCCTTCTGAGCCTCGGTTCATCATCTATAAAATGGGTACGACCTGCCTGGGCCTGACCAGCTCCTTCAGGTTTTCCCCAGGTCTCCTGGGAAAACGATAGGAATAAACATGATGGCCGGGACGGGGGCCCCTGGGTGCCTCCCCGCAGCCTTGGGATGGGAGCTGCCAAGAAGCAGCCGGCATCCCAAGAGGATCTCCCGCTCTGGTGTGGGGTGAGCTGCCCGGCAGGGGCCGGGGCTGCGCCCTAAGACAGGCTCTGCCCCAGAGATGCCGTGCCCTCCCTCGGGGCCTCAGTCTCCTTCTCTGGGAAATGGGATCGCCTGTGGCGCTTTCCAGACTTGGCCCCTTGGACGCCCGTCCTCGAGGGGCTGGGAAAGCAGACACAAATGCCAGACACCCGGAGGACGCGAGGATGACCCGAGCAGCCCCCAGAGGCTTGTAAAGCGCTTCCCGCACCCACAGCTCACCTCCCTGCACCAGAGCCTGGGGCTGGTGTACACCAGCTGTGCTGACTTGGGCCTGGACTCTGGGGCCTGACCGCTGCTGTCCAGCTTGGCCCTCGGAGAAGCTCCCAGGTTAGTGCCCCAGGAGGCAGGAGGTGAGGGAGGAGAGGCGGGCACAGAGCCAGGAGAGGCTGCCCGCGTGGGGGCGGCTGGTGCGGATGAACGGGGGGAGGGGGGCTCAACTGCCCCAGGGCGGGCATGGGAACAGGTGAGGCTGCCCGCATGTGGGCATCTAGTGCTAAAGAACCAGGGCGAGTTTGTCCTGAGGCGGGCATGGGGCAGGTGAGGCTGCCCACGTGTGGGCGGCTGGTGCAGATGAACCAGAGGGAGCTCATCTATCCCGAGGCGGGCATGGGGCAGGTGAGGCTGCCCACATGTGGGCATCTAGTCCTAAAGAACCAGGGGGAGCTATTCCCGAGGCGGGCATGGGAACAGGTGAGGCTGCCTGTGAGCGTGGGCATCTAGTGCTAAAGAACCAGGGCAAGTTTGTCCTGAGGCGGGCATGGGGCAGGTGAGGCTGCCCACATGTGGGCATCTAGTGCTGAAGAACCAGGGGGAGCTATTCCCGAGGTGGGCATGGGGCAGGCGAGGCTGCCCGCATGTGGGCATCTAGTGCTAAAGAACCAGGGCGAGTTTGTCCTGAGGCGGGCATGGGAACAGGCGAGGCTGCCCGCGTGTGGGCGGCTGGTGCGGATGAACCAGAGGGAGCTCATCTGTCCCGAGGCGGGCATGGGGCAGGTGAGGCCGCCCGCCCGCGTGGGTGGCAGGTGCTGATGCTCGAGGTGGAGCTCGGCCGCCGGTGACTCAGCGCCTCACGCGCCAGCCCTCCCTCCCTCCCTCCCAAGCGGGGGGGCCCACAGCCGGGGATCAGCCTTCCTGCAGCCTCTTGTGGCCGAGCCAGTTCTCCCTTTGGCTGCCTCACTCCAGGCGTGACCCTGCACCCGGGGACTGTGCTTATCCCTAACCCGCCTCCTGGAGGCCAGGGCCCGGCAGGGATGTGGGCCTCCCGACCACGGGCTCCCTCCACTCCGCCGCAGCTGGGGGGCCAGCCCCAGGGGCCGAGGCCTGGCTGCCACCGCCGTCTCCGGGGAGGGAGGCCATCGGATCGCCCCCGGCCACCAGGCACCCATCTCAGGCAGACGGTAAGAGACGGTGAGCAGGGTGGGGAGGGAGGAGGCGTGTTTGGGGGGGCCCCGGGCTGCTGCCCCCCCCAGAGCCGGCAGTTTTCCCGGAGGGGGCTGGAGAGACGGACGGGGAGCCAAGAAGGGGGGGGGTCGCCCACCTGGTTTGCGCTCCCCGCCGGCCTCGCTGAAATGCGACTCCAGCCTCCACTTCGGGTGGGGCTGGGAGCCGGGGCCTCTGGGCCCTCACCTGGCCTTGGGGAGCCCCAGCTGGCCCCTGGCCTGACGGGGGCCGGGGAAGGAGGCAGCAGTCGGGGGCCTCTCCCGGGGCTTCCCAATTAGGTCAGGCTCCGGGGTGACTCAGTGGGCTAATGGGCTTTGGCCGCCACCCAGGGCAGGCAGCCGCCGCCACCCCGGAATACCTGTCTGCCTGGTCAGGGCCTCCTGTGGGAGGGGAGATGGAGGCTCAGACCCTTGGCCGGCAGAGCTGTCGGGGACGGGTTCGAGAGGTCCCCCGGGCCAAGGCTCTGGCCCCTTCCTGTTCTTCCCCGGGGGGAGCAGGAGCAGCCAGGGAGGCCCTAGGGAAGCTCCAGGGATTCAGCTGCCTCCACAGCCTCACGCAGGAGCCTCTGTTTATCAGCCTGAGAAATGGAGCCCCAAACCCCCACAGCCTTGGGCTGCCGAGCTCCGGGAGAGAGGGAGGGCCCAGAAACCAGCTTCTGCCCTGGGGGGAGGGCTAAGCCTAACCCTCACAGCCCAGGCTGGAGGCAGGAGGCCTGGGCTTGGCCACTGACCCTCCCGAGGCCCCCAGGGGTGCTCGTGGCCTCTCCAGGCCTGCTTCCTCCACTGTAAAATGAGGGGGTCGGCCAAGGTGGGCTCTAAGGCCCCCCCAAGTCTGCCTCTATGAAAGGAGCCTGAGGGCCCGCCCGTCTGTGCCCACAGTCCTGTCCATCAGGCCTTGATGCCCCCGACCGGCCCCTCCCCTCTGCGGCCAATTCCCTTGGAGACCCTTGGGCCGCTGGGGGCTGTGGATTGTGTTCTGTCGCCTCAGAGGGTCCCTCACGCTCCGTTCCGCCCTCCTCCCCGCTCCGGCGCGGCTCTGGGATGCCCGGGCCCCTTGGGGGAGGAGGAAGGCGCCCCAGGTCCGCCCCTTCTGTGGCCCAGGCCTCATTTCTTACCTGGGCTCAGGAAACCTTCCTCCCTTCCCGTCTTCCCAAGCTCCCCTGACCTGCCCCTCCAAGCCCCCGGGGCTGTGCAGGATGGGAGGGGTCAACCCCAGGGCCCCTTCCCCCCTCCGCCTTACCCTCCAGGGGCTCTCCTGATCTGGCAGCTCCAGCCCCAGGGGGGGGCCCACTTCTCAGAGGAGGGGGGGCCCAGGCTCTCCCCAAACCTGAGCTGTGGAGGCCGGGAGCTCCAGAGCTCCTCGGGCGGCTTCCTTCCTGCCCGCTGCCAGGACGAGGGAGGGCAAGGCTGGCAGGGGTCGGCCGTGTCTGAGAGCACGTACGTTCCAGACGTGGCTAACGGGGCCTCTGATGGTCTTACAGAATCATGAGCAAGAACCCCAAAGAAACGATCCCCCTGATGGGCAAGAAAACCACCGTGCCTGGGGCGCTCCCCAGCTGCCCGCTGGAGAGGAGGCCAGCCGAAGTCACCCCCACCAAGAAAAGGTAGGCCCCCTTTGCTCCTTTCTGGTGCTCGCGCGCCCACGGGCCTAGCCGGGACGAGGCTGGAGGAGAAGGCTCCCTTCCTGCCTGGGGCAGCGCCTGGTCTACTGGGGAAAAGAGGATTCTCACCCAAGACGTGATGAGGGGCTGGCGGGCCAAGTGGGAGGCAGGCTGGGCCAGGACAGGCCTCCAGCAACTGGCCCATCCCTTGGACACAGCGCTAAAGCGGGCCGGATGAAGCTGGAGGAGAGGGACCCCACCTCTCCCAGCCTCAGTTTCCTTTTCTGTAAAAATGGGACAAAGATGCTTCCTGGCTCGCAGGACTGCCCCGAGGCCCACACAAGCTGGCAGGAGGTCCCGGGCTCTGTGGGCAAAGGGGAGCGATCTCTACTCCCAGGCCCCAGAGCTCTCAGGGTGACAGGCGTGTGACTTGACTTACACGACAGAACTGCCCGCCTGGCTCAGAAATCTTTGTTGGTAGAATGTCTCATTTAGCCGTCGTCATTCCTCCTCCCGAGTGCTGTTCGCCTGATGCCTGGCCCAAGCCTCATCTGAGCTCTGACTGTTGGTGATGATGCCCGTGCCAACAGGCGGTCGGTCTAAGGGCACCTCAACATCTCTGGGCCCAGCTAGGTCCTGCCAGAGGCAGAGCTGACTGTCCCGGGCCCGTCAGGAGAGGCCTTTGGGATTCGCTGACCCGGCCTGCCCACAGGATCCTGCCTGTGTCTCTGTCTATCAGCGAGTCTTCCCTGACCTCCACTCAGGGACGCATCAGACTGACAGGAAGTCACGGTTTTGACTGCCGACCCCCAGACTTGCTGGGGGGTCCAAGGCGGCTGGGCAGCTTGCCCTCTCCCCCAGAAACACCCTCAGCTCTGGCCCCAGGCCCGTGTGGGTCCGATTCAGGCCTGCCAGAACGTGGGCTCAAGAGAGAAGGCTCAGGCCCTTTCCCCAGCTTCCTGGCTGTTCAGCCCTTCGTCGGGCCCCAAGGAGAATCCGTCCATCTTCAGATTCGGTTCATGCCTTGGGTCTTCCCAAAAGTACAAGCAGGAGCGAGCACACAATGGAAACTGGGCCGGGCTCAGCCCTTATTTCCTCCCACAAAAGAGAGGTGCAGACCACAAAACTCTCCCAGGGATGCTCAGGTCAAGGGACTCAAACAAGCAACAGTACCGTGTCACTACTCTTAGGTTTGCCCACAAGGCTGAGACTCACAACAGCAAAACACCAAGGGCCGCCACGCAGGGTCTTCCCTTCCTCTTGGCTCTGAGGTTCATGGGTGCTTCTCAGCCTTCCAAGGGTGCTGGGGCCCGAGGGAGGCCAGCCCCAGCTGAGGGAGCCAGGGCCTCCCAACCGTCTGAGTTCCCGCATTTGTCTCCAAGGTTGGAAATGCCCGTCTCTGGGATCACTCTTCAGTCACCCAAGCTCAGGGTCGTGAGGGCAGCCAAGGGGGAGAGAGCTGCCCGCCACCCATGACCCAGAGAAAGCAGGGAGAGCCGGAGGACGGAGCCAACTCCTTTTCCATCTTCTGACTGGCCAGCTCTCTCTGACAGCTTTGAAACATTCTTCCCCCAAACTGCCCTGGGCAGAAGGGGAAACTAAGCCCCGCTCCCCAAGTTTGCCGGATTATCCCAGAGCACCAGGGCCTTCGGTGGTGAGCCCTGTTTTGTCCCGGGAAGGTGCTCCAAGACCTGTCCCACAGCCCAGACCCCAGAACCTCCTGATGTGAAGACCCAGGGGACACGCACTGACCATTTCCAGGGTTATCGGCATGCTGTCGTTCCGAAGAGAATCGTGGGGCCCCCAAAGAGCGGTGGTTCTCTGAAGGCAGCCCAGCCTGCTCTTGTCTGCCAAAGATGCCTGGGCATCATGCTGACCTGGCTTTGGAAGCTGGGCTTGACTGGGAAAGAGGCACTTTTCACCCACTTGACCATGACTGTGTGGGTGGTCAGGCCAGTCTCCTCCGAAGAAGCATGGATTTCACGGAGGAAGCTTTGGATTTCTCTGAGGCTGGCTGCCATCAGCCCAGCATGCATTGGAGCCAGCTCCTAAGGGAGCCCCGGGGACCCAAGCCTAGTGGCAATGACCACCATTTCTCTAGTGCTCGAAGGTTTGCAAAGTGCTTCCCATCTCTTCCCTCATTTGAGAGTCCCACCTCCCCAGCAATCCTCCATTGTCACCCACAAACAGGGCCTCTGGAGGACCTCCTCTGCCCTGGCACCCTCTGTGGCCTAGGAGAGCACCCGAGCCACCCACTCTCACAAAGGGAAACCCCCAGCTCTGGAGCCATGAAGGTGCGGCCTGGACTCAGGCCTGAGGGAGCCTGGGATCAGGCCAGAAGCGTCAGGCTCCTTTCTCTCACATTCTCTGGCTCTTCACCCAATCCCTTGCCGGGAATCCCAACGACGCTCTGGCTGATGGAGGGGGAGTAGGAATAGACCGTGTAAATGGGTTAGAGGCCAGCTACTCCTTCTTCCTGTTCATGGATGGGCTGAGCTGTAGGACCCTCAAGGTCCCCATCAGCCCCCTTTTGGGGCCTCACTTGCTACTGGTAAGGAGTGGGTCATTGAACCAACTTCTTCCTGTCCTTGTCGCTTCAGAAAACCAATCCTGAATGATTGGGGCAGGCCCAGAGATCACCTCGTTGGTGGAGAGGCCACTCAGCAGCATCTTCCTCCACCAGATCAAGTGTGTGCCCACAAACCGTAGGGAGGCGGCACCTTGTGCCCCTCACCCCTTTTAGCCAGGTGTGTGACTTGGCTGAAGATGGCGGTGTGCCATGGAATGTGGCATCGGTTTGCCGGAGGCTCCCACGTCTTCATTCAAGATGCTCTGGTTGTCTCGTGAACATTTGGAAGAGATGGAAAGTAGGGTTAGGGGTGAGCATCACTGCCTGCCATCCTTTGAGGGCAGTGAGAGGGGTAACAAAGACTGGAATTTCCCCCCAGCCTTTGGCATCATCTCTTCCTCGGTTTCGGGAGTCGATCCCTCGAGGTTC
>NW_025367317.1:0-3209 GCF_016433145.1 Gracilinanus agilis | reverse complement strand
GTATAATAATGTATAATAATTTAACATGTAATAATTAAAAATAAAAAATTTAATTAAATAAAAATTTAATTTAATGTGGCTTTATAAGCAACAAATAATGGGATTTTTTAAAACTTTCAATTAATATTTTATTTTAATTTCATTTTTTAGAAAAAAATTTTTTCTATGGTTACATAATTCATGTTCTTATTCTCTCCCCCCAAACCCACCACCCCCATAACTGACAAGCATTTCCACTGGTTTCTTCATGTGTTATCAATCAAGACCTATTTCCATATTATTGATAATTGTACTAGGGTGGTAGTTTAGAGTCTACATCCCAAATCATGTCTGCATCAATGCATGTGTTCAAGCAATTGTTTTTCTTCTGTGTTTCCACTCCTGTAGTTCTTCCTCTGAATGTGGGTGGAGTTCTTTTCCATAAATCCCTCAGAGTTGTCCTGGATCATTCCATTGCTGCTAGTACAGAAGTCCATTACATTCTATTTTACCACAGTGTATCCCTCGCTGTGTACAATGTTCTCCTGGTTCTGTTCCTTTCACTCTGCATCAATTCCTGGAGGTCATTCCAATTCACATGGAATTCCTCCAGTTTGTTATTCCTTTGAGCACAATAGTATTCCATCCTCAGCATATACCACAATTTGTTCAGCCTTTCCCCAATTGATGGGCATACCCTCATTTTCCAGTTTTTTGTGACCACAAAGAGCGCAGCTATAAATATTTTTGTACATGTCTTTTTCCCTATGATTTCTTTGGGGGTAAAAACCCAGCAATGGTATGGCTGGATCAAAGGGCAAGCAATCTTTTAGCGCTCTTTGGGCATAGTTCCAAATTGCCATAGTTCCAAATTGCCATCCAGAATGGTTGGATTAATTCACTTCTCCACCAGCAATGCATTAATGTCCTAATTTTGCCACGTCCCCTCCAACATTCATTACTCTCCTCTGTTGTCATTTTAGCCAATCTGCTAGGTATGAGGTGATACCTCAGAGTTGTTTTGATTTGCATTTCTCTAATGATTAGAGATTTAGAGCACTTTCTCATGTGCTTATTGATAGTTTTGAAATCTAATATATCACTTTTTAAATTTATTGGTTTGTTCAATCCGTTTACATTTAGAGTCTGAGTGTTGAATCTATAGAGAGTGTCCCAAAAGCCCTAGTACAGTTTAGGTATTACTGAATTATTTATTTACTTAATTACTAATAAAATAATTAATACTTAAAACTCCACTAAGACTTTTGGGACATATTTTATTTTTCTCACTTTGTCTTTAACATTGTCCCCACCCAATTAGGAATTTTTTCTTCTTCCTCTGTAAAGATAGCACTTTGTTTCAAATTGAATACTAAGAAAAAATTATATAAGATCTTAGTCTGTAATTAGCTCAACATTATGACATTTCAATGAATTTCCCACCTCATCATTATTGGTACATTCTCCAATAATAGTTCTCTTTGAAAATGAAGGATGAACAACAATTCTTAACCCATTTGCTTTTTACTTAGTGGATGACTGCACATATTTCTTTTAAGTGACTTTTGGAGCTCATCGCAATAAGCACAATTTATGTTATCTGCAAATAGGAGCCAATGAAACTATTTGTAGGCATTTTATTTATACATAGATAAGTAAAGCATGTTCCCTGCCCCCAGGGATCTGAAGAATTAAGACTATAAAAGGACTTAGAGAAGGAAAAAAACAAAACATAAAACTTCTAGATCTAAATTGTTTTGGATCTTACTAAATGTTTAGACCATGAAGCAGATTGAGGAAAATATTCTAAGCAGAAGAGGTTATAGGAGCACTGGTCCAGTGGCAATAGGTTTAAGATGGTCATGTGCAGAAAGTAAAGAGACTAGCTTAACCAAAGCAGAAGGGTATAATGGAGAGAGGTAAGAAATAAGATTGGGTAGGTAGGGTGGACTGATGTCATTTCATCCAAACACTCTTTTAATTACTAGCATTTTTTCCTGATAATGTACCCACAAGGTTTTTTTTTTGTTTGTTTGTTTTGTTTTTTTGCCAGTAAAAGGAGTACATTATTTATTTTTTTGACATAGTTTCCCTATATATTCCTTCTTTTTCCCTGGTCAGGGGGAGAGGCAAATTAGGACAAAAAAAGGGGTAGGAGAGATTAAATCATATTCTTTTACCAAGCTTTCTCTCTTTCTTTCTCTCTCTATCTTTTTTAAACCCTTACCTTCTACTTTAGAATCAATATCACGTATTGGTTCCAGGGCAAAAGAGTGGTAAGGGCTAGACAATGGGGGTTAAGCGACTTGCCCAGAGTAACCCAGGTAGGAAGTGTCTGAGGCCAGATTGGAACCTAGGGTCTCCCATCTCCAGGCCTGGCTCCCAATCCACTGAGCTACTGAGCTGCCCCCATATCAAGCTCTCTCTTGAATTTCTGAAAATTTGTAATTTGCTAATACACCTTTGGTGTCAGCAGTTTGTAAAGCGTGTCATAGAGCAAAGAATAAACCATTTATCCCTGTAGAGAAAGTTTGTAGACTATTTTATATGGATTAAAGACCAAAAATTCAAAGAGCCATCAGAGAAGTACAACCCAAATAAAAGCAATTTTAAATTTACCACCACCTGTCTTCAAGGGTCTTAGGATCATCACCTAAAGAAGTCTAAATGAAAACTGCATATCAAGGTGGGATCTGAGGGCAGGTTTAGGGTTAGTTTGATGTAATAAGTAGCCTCAGCCCCTGGCAAGGTGCCCTGGTACATTCGTTTTCCAAGTTGTTTGGGTGGGTCACAATTGCACTCCAACATCCTGTCTGCAAATGCTAAATAAATACCCAGTTGACGTCAGACTGAAGAACCACCATACTCACTAATGTCATTTGAGGAATAAAAATTCCTAACCTTATTTCACTTCATCTTCCATACCTTAAAATTTTAGGGTTGGCCATTTCTGAGAAACACAACTTTTCTAATAGCTTTATGCCTTAGTTGAGAGAGTGGTCCAATGCCCTTGTTCCGTGGGACTTTTTTGGCCAGCATGAGACTGTTTCCAAGGGCAATAAAAGTTGTTCCTGTCACAAGGATAGGGCAGAAAAGCCTTCACAGGACATAGGGGTTTCCCTGTGTGTCTATCTAGTCTCATTGTTTATCAATGAATTCTTAAATAAATGATAAAGTGCAGAGGGCTCTCTCTCTCTCTCTCTCTCTCTCTCTCTCTCTCTCTCTCTCTC
>NW_025367316.1:0-8444 GCF_016433145.1 Gracilinanus agilis | reverse complement strand
TATAGAAATACCCACAACTATATATATGTATATATATATATATATATATATATATATAATGTATGTATATATGTATGTGTATACAGATACACACAGACACACATATACAAATACATATGCACACATGAGCTCTTCTGTTAAAACAGTGTTTCCCAAAGTGGGCGCCACTGCCCCCTGGTGGGTGCTGCAGTGATCCAGGGAGGCAGTGATAGCCACAAGTGCATTTGGGGGCAGTGAATAACTGTAAGAGGGCGATGATAGTATGTGACAGGGGGCGCTAAGTCATATTTTTTTCTGGAAAGGGGGCAGTAGGCCAAAATAGTTTGGGAACCACTGTGTTAAAATATAAAGTCCTTGAGGGCAAGGACTATTTTAATTTTTTTTTTCTTTATAACTTTAATGTTTAGTTAGTCTAGTGCCTGGGACACTGAGAGTAAGTGCTTAAGGCCTGCTTTTTCATTCATTCATTCATTCATTCATTCATTCATTCATTCATTTGTCATTTAATATGTACTAGGCACTGACAAAAAGAAACAGTTCTTGCCCTCAAGGACTTTACATTCTATTAGGGGGAAGGAGGAGACAAATGCACACATAAAGAAAATATAAAAATATATTAAATAATACATAAAATGTAATATTATTAAATATATTATTAATCTTACATAAATATATTATTAAAATATGTGATGGCATATATAATTTCTCAGGTTTCCTATGAAGGGCTATTTTTTTTAAATAGAAAAGGAGGTGCAGGAGACAAAATGGAAAGGTAGGGAAGAGGAAGGAGGGAATATAAGAGGGTTGGAGCAGTCATGATTGGATGTGAGGGAAAAGGGAGTGGTGGTCAAGGAAGGGAGTTTCATTTAAGCCAGGAAATGCTGACCTTTGTGGACAAAGCAAAATATAGAGAACTTGATCCTTTATTTGATTTGATGAGTTCCAAATCTACCTCTTAATTCTGAAAGTATCCCTCTTAGCATGTGAGGATAGCTCTTTTCCTCTTGAAACCATGGGGGAAGCTAATAATGATATTTAACTACTCAGAGTAGTTATTACCCTAGTATCCACTGGGGTCAAATTATACCATTACTTAAGACAGCTGAACAGCAAATCAATTCATTAGAATCTGAGCAAAAAGTCTCTAAGATCTAGTCAAGAGAACTGGGAGGGAAGAATTTCATTTGGTCACCTAATGCTCCTAACCCTGTGCTTTGTGAGCAGAACAGGTACTCTATGAAAAGGTAAGAGATGTGAAAAAAATTCAGTGGAAAAAAACCACCCCAATAACAAAGAGAAAATGAATGAGTGGGTTGGTGATAAGTAGAAGCACCAAGCTATTTGATGGGTCAAAACAATTCATCAATTTGATGGAAAAATCAATTGTTCCTGCAGCACTATAGATTGATCTATAGCTTAACACTACAACCAAAAAGTTTTAAAAATAGTAATCAAAAGGAACTTTGTAGAAAAATTTTATTTGGGCATCACTTATCTACAAGATGATGCCACCACCACCAGCTAATGAGTGAAAATCACTCATCAAAATCACAGATGGTTAGGAGTAGGAGGAGACTTGAGCTTTTCTGGCTGCCATATCATACTACTGACACATATTACATGTGCAATCCACTAAAACCTCCAGATCTTTTTCATATTATCACAATCTATGTACTTCTCCATCTTACATTGGTGAAAATGATTTTTTTGCCCCAATATCAAGATTTTACAATTGTCCCTATTGAATTTTATTAAATTTAGCTTAGTGCTCCAGGCTATGTCACCTATTGCACTATCCTTCCCAGCTTTGTGTCACCTGCAAATCTGATCTCCTATTCATCATTTTTATCCAAGACATTGAAAAATAAAATCGTTAAATATAATGGGGTTAAGTGCGGATCCCAGGGGTATTTCAATGGAGACCTCCTGCCAGGTTAAATTGAGCATTTAATAACTACTCTTCGGCTATTTTCAAAAAGCTATAAACTGTGTATACCCTCTGACCTAGTTATATTCACTATTGGGCTGCTACACCAAACAGATCAAAGAAAGAGGGAAAAGAACCATATGAACAAAAATATGTGTAGCAGCTCTTTTTATGATAGCAAAAAATTAGAAACTGAAAGAGAACCATCAAATGGGGAATGGCTGATCAAGTTATGGTATATGATTTGCTAAAGGAAGGGCAGCTAGGTGGCTTAGTGGATAGAGAGCCAGGCCTAGAGAGGGGAGATTCTGGGTTCAAATCTGATCTCAGACACTTCTTAGCTATGTGACCCTGAGAAAGTCAATTTACAGGAACTATCTATCCCTTATCACCCTTTTGTCTTGGATCCAATCAATTCTAAGACTGAAGGTAAGGGTTAAAAAAAAAGAAAGATATGATGGAGGGGATGGTTTCAGAGAGATGTGAAAAGACCTGTTGGAGCTGATGCAAAATGAAGTGAGCACAAGCAGGCCAATACTTTATTTGGTAACAGCAATTTTGTAAAGATAATCAACTTCAAAAGGCTCAAGACAAATTGTGGTATATGCTGGTGATGGAATACTATCATGCTCAAAGGAATAATAAATTGGAGGAATTCCATGTGAACTGGAAAGACCTCCAGGAATTGATGCAGAGTGAAAGAAGCAGAACCAGGAGAATATTGTACACAGAGATGGATACACTGTGGTAAAATCAAATGTAATGGACTTCTGTACTAGCAGCAATGCAATGATCCAGGACAATTCTGAGGGATTTATGGAAAAGAACGCTACCCACATTCAGAGGAAGAACTACAGGAGTGGAAACACAGAAAAAAAACAACTGCTTTAACACTTGGGTTGATGTGGGCACGATTAGGATGAAGACTCTTGATGACCACCCTAGAACAATTATCAATAATATGGAAATAGGTCTTGATAGATGACACAGGAAAAAACCAGTGGAAATGTGCACCGGCTACTGGGGGGTGGAGGGGGATGGGGAAGAGAGATCAAGAACATGAATCATGTAACCATGGGAAAATTTTTTCTAAAAAATAAAAATATGAAAGGCTCAAGAACTCTGATCGATAAAGGCCAACCCTAATTTCAGAGGGTTCTTAAAGCATTTTATCTACTTCCAGAAAGAGAGATGATGTGCAGACTGAGGTATGTTTTTTAATGTGATCAAAAACAGATATTCCACTACACATGCTTGTCATGAGTCTTGTTTTTTCTTGCTTTCTCATTTAGGGGGAAGGGAAGGGAAGAAAGTGAGAGAGATAAAATTGGAAACTGAAAATAAAATAAAATTGGATTTAAAAATAAAAACCCTTTGAGTCTCAGCCATCCAACCAGTTTTGAATCCATCTCATTGTATTATTATTTAATCCATATCTCCTCACTTTCCCCATAAGAACTGTATGAGACACTTTACAAAAAGCTTAGCAAAAAATCTAGGTAAACTGTATCTGCAGTTTAACAGAAAACATTTTTAAGTGCTCACTGTGTAAGATACAAAGTTTAGATTAGTCACAGTCCTTTCTTGGTGGACTTGACAATCTAATAGGGGATAAGATACACCAACACAAATAAGCTTGATATTTGGTATCATAAGATAAATGTGCAGCTAGGAGTCTGTACTGGCTGTTGTATGAAGCAGAAAATTTATCTTCTGAGCTAATGCAGAAAGAGAAAAGTTAGAATCTCATTCACTTTCCTCTGGTTACAATCTTTTGAATATAGTAGTTGCCAGTCTTGGCTAAACACTCTCTATTTTTTTCTTCTACCCAGTGTGACCTATTCTGTTTTTGTAAGTCCCAGTTCCATCCCTAAAAAAGGCATTTCTTGGACCATGCATAAGGGATATAGTTCCTCAGCCCTACCAGACAGTAAAACTATTTCTTACTTATAATTTTGCCTAAGGGGAAGTACTGAGTTCAGATTATATCCTGTTTTAAAAAGCTTTTTTCATATGAAATATTAATAACATTCTCTTTCATATGGCTCTTGAGCCCCCAAGCAAGATGAAAATCATAACATTCAGGAAGAATCTCTGTTCTCTGGCTCTTTCTTTGTATAATATGTCTTATTTCTCTGTCCCATCTTGGGATTCTCTAGTCACAAACAATGAAGCACATGAATCTGAAATGACTATGATTAATAATATAGCTGCAAGTCCTAAATTAATTAAAAAGAAATTATCTATTAGTACAAACTGTTTTTTTTTAATTCAGATATTGTAAATGAACTTTAAAGACTAGGAAAACTGGGGGTGGCTAGGTGACACAGTGGATTGAGCTCCAGGCCCAGTGATGGGAGGTCCTGGATTCAAATCTGACCTGACACTTTACACCTGCTATGTGACCCTGGGCAAGTCACTTAAAGTAAAGTGTTTTTTTTAAGTATTAATCAGGGGCAGCTGGATTGAAAACTCAATGGATTGAGAGCTAACCTAGAGATGAGATGTCCTGGGTTCACTTCTGACCTCAGACACTTCCTAGATGTGTGACCTTGGGCAAGTCACTTAGCCCCTATTGTCTAGCTCTTACCATTCTTCTGCCTTAGAACCAATTCCAAGATGGAAGATGAGGGTTAAAAAACAAAACAACAGCAGCAGAAAAATGTTGACTTTAACATCTGTACTCCCAAAGGGTAAGAGGGAAAGGGGGAAAGAGAAACAGACAACTCCATCTCTTTCATCATTTGTCCAGGAAAGAAAAGTTGCACAAATTTTATATGACTCCAAAGAGACTTGTGAAAGTAGTAATAGGTGGAAGCATCAGGGCCAGAGATAGCTGCTTGAAATACAGGTTGTGTCCAGAGCAAATATGATTCTAAATAATAAAAATAGCTAACATTTTTGGGGTTGTAACAGGATTTAGTAGAATGTACAAGTTTAATGTTTTTGATTTATAACAAATAAATATTAGCCCCCAAATCAGTAAACATTTTTCTTTACTTTTTTCCTTTTTTTTTTCAGTCATTTCCTTCCTCCCTCAACTGCCAGGCATTATGCCGAGTGCTTTACACTTATCTCATTTGATCCTCACAACAACCCTGCAAAGTAGGTGCTATTATTATCCCCATTTTACACATGTGACAAAACTGAGGTCAAGTGACTTATCCAGCTAGTAAGTGTCTAAGGCTAGATTTGAACCAAGGATTCCTGACTCCAGGTCCAGGGCACTGTGCCACATAGGTTCCTGGGGGTCTGTAGGCTTTGCTAAAGGGATCCACAGAATGCAAAAAGTTTAAGGACCTCTCTTTTTCACCCTTTCAAATGTGCCCATTTAAATGTCTCTTTTTAGTCATGAACTGAGCCTTCTCATTCATCCTTATGATGTTTCCCTCCAAATCTGAGAGGGAAAGAGTTTTGTTCTCTAAGATTCATTTGGTTCCTGATGAACTCTGAGTAAAGATTGGGGCATACTTTTTTCACTGTACCTTTTTCCCTCCCTGCCACCAACATATCTAATATGCAAATATGCTTTGTATGATTTCTTGATATAATGTTTGATATCATGCTTTTTCAATGGGTGAGGGAGAGGTGGGAGGGAAGGAGAGAATTTGGAACTCAAAAATTAATTTTTAAATGAGTATTAAAATTTTTCAAAAGAAAAGAAAAAATATTCATTCAGTATTCATATCTCCCATAGTCTCTGGCGCTGAAGACCTTTTCTCTTCTCCCTGCAGTTGGCATTCAATATTGTATTACAAAATACAAAAGGGGATTACAAAAGAAAACCTGCCAAAATCTAAGAAGGTTGGTGAACTGGGATAGAGAGAGAGCATTCTAGAAGGAAGAGCTTGTAGTAGAAATGGGTACAAAAGAAAATATAGGATATCAAGGGCCATTGTAAGGGGTAAAAGGGTTTTTTTGGTTGAATATTAAAAAGGTGGTCTCCAAGGGACTGAAAAATTATCAGACCCTAATTAAAGAATAATCTCAAATTAAAATGACTTTTATGGAAATTAATTTACAAATGAGAAGAGGAAGTAGAAATAAGGAAATAAGAGAGAGGATAAGATAGGATAAGTAATCTAACACAGTAGGTACTTTGCTCTGATCTCCTAGTTTAATCCAGGTAGATCTAATTAACCCTTCAGCCAAGGGAAATCCGGCCTTGGGCCAGTGAACTAAGCAAAAGCTTTACCCGCAGAGTCTCTATTAAAAGGGAAGTTCCTTAAGAGAAGTTCAGGAAGATTCAGTCTTTACACTCACCATATGTAGTTCTAAGGGAAAGATTTTAGAACACTCTCACCAAGGTCTCAGAGTCCCAGATCCAGGTCACGAACAAGAAGCCCTCCTTTAGGTCCTGTTCATGAACCAGAAGAGACCCTGGCTCACTCAACTGTCTCTTTTTAAAGGGGCTTCTTTTGCATCGCTTCCTGTGCCTTTCTCTTAATTTGTGTGTCCAATCACAACAGACACTTTTCTTAGGACTGCCCAGGAGGCAGTCAGTAAATCCTGATTTGTTCCTCACTCTAGCACATGTGGGTTACAGACATCCCAACTCTTGAGTTAAGTGAAGATGTTTCCCCTTTGGTGATTAAATCTAAAGATGGGCAGGGTAGATTTAATCCCATTATCACACCATTGAGGGAGAAAAAAGACATTCCAGGCATCAGGAGCAATGAGATCAATTGCTGTTCTTCCTTTGTTTTTGAAAAGGACCAATGACTTCATGAGGGTGATGTCTTGACTTGCTGGTTAACAGGATTTAAGTAAGTCAGAATTGAACAAAGTCATAGGCCTCATTCTCTTTTTCAAAGTCATTGAAGTCCAGTGTTAAGGCAAAAGTCAGGATGGCTGCCATCAGCCCACAGTGCATGGATGGGGGAGATGGAGTATATAATTCAGGGCAGAAAATGGTCTACTTGAAATGCAAAGGAGTGCATGGGGAAGTATATTACAAGGACAGAAAGGAAGACTGGGGTCAGATTGTAGAGGGAGAAGAAGCTGAAAATTCAGCAGATCCTGAGCAAACTAATCATGACCTTCTGAAATTGCTAATTGGTCAAACAGCCCCATGTGAGTTCAGCTCTTCCTGCTCTGTTAGAATGCTGGTACGCCAGGCCCCAGGAGCCTTTTTTTCCTCATCTGGTTTGCTTTTTGTTTCTAAAACTTCTCTTTTGGCAATTTCTCCAATCCTGAGTCTGATTTCACTATATGTGAAGGAAGAGGTTTCATTTATTCCCAATTCTTCATAGAGAGCCCTGAAACCATCTTACTACTTTCTGCTTAGAGTGTTTTCAAAGTTTTCAAGAGACTGTGGGAGTGTGGGAAACAGAGGACTTAGAGTGATAAAAACTAGATCCCTATCCTGGCTCCAGCTCTTGTAGCCATGTGAGCTTGGACAAATGATTCTGTTTCCTCATCTAAAAAATGAAGATGATAATGCCGGTATCATCTCCTTTTTTGGGTGCTTGTTCAGATAACTACTAGAAAATGGTGAATTGCTAAAAAAATGAATTAAATCAAAATATTTATTAAGTGATTACTATATACTAGTAAGTGCTTGGAATACAAATAGAAAAAAAAAGACAGTCCCTCTCTCAAATAGCTCAGTTAACCTTATATGTAAATTGCTTTGCAAACCTTAAAAATACTATATAAGTGCTATTATTACCTATTATTAATTAGGGAAGACAGTTCACTTAGAAGAAATCTGCTGATAGGTAGATAGAAAGGTCTGGAAGTCCAGGACATCGTTCCTGGAAGCCTGGAGGGTCAGGTCAAATCATGAAGCATTTATGAAGTACCCACTCTGTGCCAGGCACTGTGCTAAGCACTAGGGTTACCAAAAAAAGGCCCTGCCTGCTTTGGATTCCATGGAACATAATACCCCTCCACCCAAGATAAGGTCATCATTTCTGAACTCACCATCATGCTGCTAACTGAAGCCTTGATTCACACCATCTGTCTCAGTCTCCTATCCCTTCTTATTGGAGGGCTGGAGGGCATACTATCTAATTCCTCCCAGTGACTTACTTTATAGAGGGGCAGAAACTGAACCCTGGGCTCACTCTACCTTGAATCTGCTGCCCTGTGTGGTCTCAGCTCCACAGAACAAGAAATATCTCCCCCTTCTTTGCCTCTTTTTGTCTCTCCTCATTAGATTGTAAACTCTATGAGGGCAGGGACTGTCTTTTTTTTTTTAAATTAATAGTATCCCCAGAACTTAGCACAACACCTGGCAAATGTTGTGGTGGTTGAATCATTTCAGTCATGTAAAGCATATCTATCTATCTATCTATCTATCTATCTATCTATCTATCTATCTATCTATCTTTCTATCTACCTGTGTGTCTGTCTATCTGCTTGCTTGTCTGTCTGTCTATCTATCTATCTATCTATCTATCTATCTATCTATCTATCTATCTATCTATCTTTCTATCTACCTGTCTGTCTGTCTATCTGCTTGCTTGTCTATCTATCTATCTATCTATCTATCTATCTATCTATCTATCTATCT
>NW_025367315.1:0-4710 GCF_016433145.1 Gracilinanus agilis | reverse complement strand
AAAGAAAAAGGAAGGAAGAAAGAGAATGAAAGGAAGAAAGAAAAGAAAGAAAAAGGAAGAAGGAAGGAAGGAAAGAAAGGTGGAAGTTGAAAGAACCAATTTGGGGGAGAAAAGAAGTAGAATATTAGCGTTCAGGGGAATTAATTAACATCAATTGCTTCTCCCTTTTCTGGAGCTGAGATTAGGCACTGATAGATCATATTTGTCCCTACTTCCCTCCCCCCCCCCAATTTTTTCCCCTATGTTTTCATGTTCAAAATATGGCTTCCATTTTAGCTTTTGTAACTTGTTTAGTTCAGGGTCCTTGGTAAAACTGGGGTGGGGGCGGGGATTCTGAAACTTTGAACTATGATTTCTAAAAATCACTTTTGTTGTTTTATTAGGTGTCCTTAAATAAGCTTTCTAAAGGCTTTTCTCAATGCTCTTAGAACTCCAGGAGCTGGTCTGTCCCCTTTCCTGACTGGGGTCTCTAAAGCCTTCTTGTTCCAAATGTGACCTTATCCAGCTCCTGCCTCTGGAGCTCGGTTCAGAAGGTCTGCTTTAGGTGGCCGCAGGTGATCCAATTAGAATTGATCTCATAGTGCTTGGAGTAGCTGTTTTCACTTCCTTCTTGGCTCCAGATGAGCCTTTTTCTAGGTCACAGTCAAACATTAAGCATCAGGAGCCATTTCCAAACCTCTGGCTGTCCTGGTGAACTAAGCATCAGAGCCTCCAAGTTCTTTAAAATCTTTGTTTGGTGAGAATTTTTATTCCCTCAGAGCAAAAGCGCAAATTGCAAAATGGTAGAGCAAATAATAATAATAAATCCAATTCCATTTTTTACTTTAAGATTATGGGATCTAGTACTATAATCCTCCAGATTTTACAGTTGAGGAAACTGGGGCTAAGAGATAGGAAGTGCCTCAGGTCCTGGGGATCAAAGCTCCCTAACTTGACTCCAAGTGTAGTCTTGCCACCATACTTTAGTTGTCTTTCTCATCCCTTCCTTCTTACTAGGATTACTAAGCTAAGAAATAGGAATCCTTTGTACTTACCACAGTTGGCCAAATTCTTCTCATTGGATGGCGAGGCCAATAAAAGAAGGAATTGGTGGGAACCGAACTCTCCCCATATTGATGTTTTGCAAAATAAGAACCAAGGATGAGTGTCCAATATGGATGTCAATTTGTTCAGCTGATTATCTCCAATCCAAGTATTTATTAAACCCTCACCATGTGGAAGACATAGGAGATACATGGACAAAATGAAAAATTGCCCTTGTCCTCAAGGAGTCCAAGGGGTATATATGGTTAATCCATCAAATGATCCTTCCTTTCTTCATTTATTTATTAAACCCTTACTTTCGGTCCTAGAAACAACTGTAACGCAGAAGGGCAAAGGCTAGGCAAACAAGGTTAAGTGACTTGCCCAGGGTCACACAACTAGGAAGTGTCTGAGGCCAGATTTGAACCCAGGACCTCCTAATTCTAGACCTAGTTTTCTATCCACTAATCTTTGTAGCTGCTCCTGTCAATATTTATAAAGGGTTTCCAATGTGCCGAGTACTAGACATACAAGGAAAGTAAAACCGTAATCTTTGCCCACGAGGAGGTCATATAATGAAAGAGACAAAGTGTCCACAGAAGATAGATATGGTGTAAATGGAAGGTAATCTCAGAGAGAAGGCTCTGGGGGTAGAGGCTAGGAGGTGAGGAGAACCTTCAGAAAGTGGGATTTGAACTGAGTCTTGAAGAAACCCAGGGTAGGTAGAGTAACCTTTTGGGCTGAGGAAACACTGGATGCAAATACATGGAGTCCAGAGAGAAAGTGCCATGTTGGTGAAGCAGCCAGAAGACCAGTGCCATGGAATCATAGAGTATCAGGAAGGAAATTAATTGTAAAAACACTGCATTTGGTGGAAATGTTTTACATGATAATATATATATATATACATATGTATAATATATATATATATATAACCCCTCCCCAATTAAAATTAAAAACATTTTTTAAAAAGAACTGGATTGGAGGGGCAGCTATGTAACATAGAGTATAGAGAACCCAGGAGAACCTGGGTTCAAATCTGACCTCAGATACTTCCTCGCTCTGTGATCCTCAGCAGTTCACTTAATCCTGATTACCTAGTTCTTACCCCTCTTATTTCTTAGAATTGATACTAAGACAGAAGGTAAGGGTTTAAAACAATCTTTTAATTCAACCTTAACTTTTCTGCTTAAAAAAAATGTTTTTTGAAGAAGACTGTATTGGTAAGAAGGAGACAAGGTGTGAAGGAATTAAAACAACACAGATAGATGATCCTGGAGGTGATAAATGTGTCATTTTTAAAAAAACCAGATCTGTAATTTCATTGATATAGAGCATTGATTCCCAAAGTGGGCGCCACCGCCCCCTGGTGGGTGCTGCAGCGATCTAGGGAGGTGGTGATGGCCACAGGTGCATTTATCTTTCCTATTAATTGCTATTAAAATTAAAAAAAATTAATTTCCAGGGGGCTAAGTAATATTTTTTTCTGGAAAGGGGGCCAAAAAAGTTTGGGAACTGCTGCTATAATGCAGGGCTAGATAAAGCTCTTTACCCATGCAAGTCTGCACACATTCTTCAATTTTATAGCCTGAGAGAGCTTTCAGGGGCTCTGCCACAGTAAGTGACTGGCCCAGAGCCACGACGCCAGTGTGTGTCAGAGGCAGGATTTGAATCCAGGTCCTGGCTTCCAAACCAGCCCTCTGTGCTCTATTCCAAGCTGCTTCTTCAACATGGAAGTAGAAAAATATAGACGTCATAAAATAACTTGATGAGGAGGGAAGCATGGTGATAGCCAGAGGGAGAACGTGGCCAGTGATTCCTCAGAGACTGTAAACTACCTTGAGTAAATGTAAACAGAAGAAGAATCTTCCAGCATTGCAGAAGAAAGCTGGCACATGCCCCTGGGTCATGACTGGCACTATTCCTTCTTTCCTTGGCTTCTATATCTGACCTGGCGTGTGCTTGGTGCACGGATCCAACCTTTACCTTCAGTTCAATCTTAGATTCAATATTGTATATCGGCTCCAAGGCAGAAGAGTGGTCAGGGCTAGGCAATGGGGGTCAAGTGACTTGCCCAGGGTCACACAGCTAGGAAGTGTCTGAGGCCAGATTTGAACCCAGGACCTCCGATCTTTTAGGTCTGCCTCTATCCACTGAGACACCCAGCTACCACCATACCATGTTATTTTGTCCTACCACCACCAAGAATTGGCCTCTTGTGAATAAACTCCCCCAATGGACATATTTAACCCTAATGAACCAAGTTGGCACGGGCCCCACTTTCTTTGTTTTTTCAGTCTTCTCTTAGAGGATATGCCAACCTACAATTGGCATAATTGGTACAGAATAGATCTGCTCCCTTACATTTGTCACAGTTGGCAGGGGTTCAGAAAAGATTCTCTTTAGGACCTGATCAGGACCTGAGCCCTGGAAAAAGCTAGAAAATCCAAATATTCCCTAGAGATGAAGGAACGAATTCCAGGAATGCAGGCAGGAGCGCCACATTCAGGAAGTAGGCAAGTTTGGTCAAGAGAGCAAGAAAGGTAATAAAACGTACAATAAAGCCAGGGATTTCAGTCAGCTTTTAAATGGGAAGCCGTGTTTGTCCTTTACCTTTGGGCCACATATACCCTCAGATCAGTCACTAGAGCTTGGGGAAAACAAGAAAGGATGATTCTTGATGGAACTTGACTTTTTTTCTTGGCTATTGAAATTATTTTTTTAAAAAAACTATTGAGCTTTGGAGTTTCAAATCTCTGGCTTCCTTTCTTCTGCCAGGCTCATGCATGTATGAGGTTACTTGGAGTTTTAATAAAGCTCAAGTGCTCTTCAAACCAGAAGAGAAGAGGACACAGAGGAGAGAAGCTGATTCCTGAGGCTCTGTGTGACTGTCTGATAGAAACGGTTTTCTATCTCCAAGCAGGATGTGGATTTGGGATGATGGTGGCAGCCGTGAATACTTTCAAGGGTAAAATGTTCTGTATGCCGCTGGAGAACTCCTTTGACTCGACAGCTAAAAGAACTTCTCTCTGGGGGCCGGTTTTTAATTAATTTATTTATTTTTATAAAAGGAAAGTGAATTTTGAGTGTTCTTGAAGAGTCTAGGTGACTCAGCAGAGATTATACTGAGGATTTTATGGGGACGCATTATAGATAAAGTGTATACCTGACAGCTCTTTAATGGGATTCAAGATTTATCTGTGTGTAGAGAAGATAAATTGAGATTTTATGAGAGGCGGAATTCTCTGAAGACCCTTAGAGCTGATTTCATCAAAGTGCCATTCCCACTTCCTCCAGTCTGCTGTTTAAAGGGAATTGTTCAACTTTGACAAAATTACTCATATGTGAAAAATGTCTCGAGTGTAGAGTGCCTCATTTTCTGTCATTCTGATGCTGGAGCTCAAGAGCTCTCTCCCTCTCTCTGATTCTCAATCTCTGTCTCTATTTTACCCTCTCTTCTATTTATCTCTCTTTTCCTTTCTTAAATTTTAAATTTAAATTAAATTTATATTCTTAAATTTTCCTCTACTTCTCTCTTGGTCTCTGTCTCTGTCTCTTTCTGTGTCTAGCCACCTGTTCTGACTCTGTTCATCTCTCTTTCTCTCTCTCATTCTCTCTCTCTCTCTCTCTCTCTCTCTCTCTCTGTCTCTCTCTCTCTCTCTCTCCCTCTTTCTCTCTCTCTTTCTC
>NW_025367314.1:0-2145 GCF_016433145.1 Gracilinanus agilis | reverse complement strand
GGGGGATGCCAGGGGACACAGGCACTGGGACTCTGGCAAGTGAAGCCATCAGACATTATACTTGTCTTTGGGACTCTTGTTTTACTCCTGGTTATGTTCACTTCATTTTACTTCATAAAAATTTCTTCAATTTTTTTCCATTTGTCATTTCTTATGGCAGAACCATTTTCCATTACAGACATACACCACAACATGTTTATCCTTTCCCCAACTGATGGACTTTCCTTCAGTTTTGAATTCTTTGCCACCACAACAAGAGCTGTTATAAATGGTTTTGTGCGAGTAGGTCCTTTTCCACTTTTTTTGATCTCCTTGGGATACTGGCTTAGTCATGATATTGCTGGGACAAAGGACATGAACAATTTAATAGCCCTTTGGGTGTGATTCCAAATTGCTTTCCAAAATGGTTAGATTAGTTCACAATTTCACCAACAATGTATTAAGGTTCCAATTTTTTCCAGCATCTCCTCTAACATTTATCATTTTCCTTTTTTGTCATATTAGTCAATCTAATAGATGTGAGATAGAATCTTAAAAGTTGTTTTCATTTGTATTTTTCTACTCAGGAGCATTTTTCATATGATTATAGATAGTTTTAAATTCTTCTGAGAACTTTCTGTTCACATTCTTTAACCATTTATTAATTGGGGAGGATTTGTTTTCTTATAATTTTGACTTAGTTCTCTGTATTTTTGAGAAATTAGGCCTTTTTCAGAGACATTTGCTGTACATTTTCCCCATTTTTTTTGTTTCTCTTCTAATCTTGATTTAATAGTCTTCATACAAAACCTTTAAAATTTAATATAATCAAAATTATCCAATTTATATCTTGTAATGTTCTTCTTGTTTGGTCATATGTTTGGTCATAAATTTTCCCTTATCCATAGGTAAACTATTCTGATTTCCTCTAATTTGCTTATTATATCACCCTTTATTTCTACTTCACTTATCTATTTTGACTATCTGGGTATATAGTGTAAGATGCCTAATTTCTGCCGGAATGTCTTCCACTTTTATGTCAGTTTTTGTGAAATAATCAGTTATTCCCAAAGCTTGGATCTTTGGCTTTATTAAACATGATGTTACTATGGTCACTGACTAATATGTTTGTATTTTTGATTATTTCTATGATTTATTCTTTGACCCACTCATTTTTTAGGATAAGATAATTTAGATTCCAATTAATTTTCACTCTTTCTGTAGACTTTTGTTGAATGTATTATGTAATGTATTTTATTGTTTTATCGTCTGAAAAGATGAATTTAACATTTCTGCTTTTCGGAACTTGATTGTGAGGTTTTTATGTCCTTATATATAATAAGTTCTTTTTTTTAACATTTATTAATATACATTTTTAACATGGTTACATGTTTCATGCTCCTACTTTCCCCTTCATCCCCCGCACTCACCCCACCCATGGCCAATGCACATTTCCACTAGTTTTGTCATGTGACATTGATCAAGACCAATTTCCAAATTGTTGGTAGTTGCATTGGTGTGGTAGTTTCGAGTCCACACCCTCAATCATGTCCACCCCGACCCATGCATTCAAGCAGTTGTTTTTCTTATATGTTTCCTCTCCTGCAGTCCTTCCTCTGAATGTGGGTAGCGTTTTTTTACCATAAATCCCTCAGAATTGTCCAGGGTCATTGTATTGCTGCTGGTACAGAGGTCCATTACATTCAATTTTACCATAGTATATCAGTCTCTGTGTACAATGTTCTTCTGGCTCTGCTCCTTTCGCTCTGCATCAGTTCCCGGAGGTCTCTCCAGTTCGCCTGGAACTCCTCCAGTTTATTATTCCTTTTAGCACAATAGTATTCCATCACCCGCATATACCACAGTTTGTTCAGCCATTCCCCAATTGAAGGACATACCCTCCTTTTCCAGTTCTTTGCCACCAAAAAAGCGCAGCTATAAATATTTTTGTACATGTCTGTTTATCTATGATCTCTTTGGGGTACAAACCCAACAATGGTATGGCTGGGTCAAAGGGCAGGCATTCTTTTATAGCCCTTTGAGCATGATTCCAAATTGCCAGCCAGAATGGCTGGATCAGTTCACAACTCCACCAGCAATGCATTAATGTCCCAATTTTGCCACATCCCCTCCAACATTCATTACTCTCCCCTTCTTTCATTTTAG
>NW_025367313.1:0-3618 GCF_016433145.1 Gracilinanus agilis | reverse complement strand
TTCCTTTCCTTTCCTTTCCTTTCCTTTCCTTTCCTTTCCTTTCCTTTCCTTTCCTTTTCCTTTTCCTTTTTTTTAGCCTACTGCCTTAGAATTGATATAAAGTATGGGTTCCAAAGCAGAACAGTAAAGGGTAGGCAATTATGGTTAAGTGACTTGCCTTCAGTCACACAGCTAGGAAGTGTCAGAGGTCATATTTGAACCCAGGATCTCCCATCTCCATTTCCCTCCCATATCTCTATCCACTGAGTCACCTAGCTGCACCCTCTTAATTTTCTCAGTAAAACATAAATGGAAGCTATCCACTGATAATGAGGAAGGATGAAGTACGGTGGAAGATTTGGGAAGAGAAATTTGGAATAGACATTGTGAGAGATATGATGGATATTGAGTTGAATAAATTGAGTTAAGTGAATGAATTAAATAAAAGGATTGCTTTTCAGCAATAAAGGCCCAGTTGAACCTAAATAAAACAAGTATAACAGATACAGTCATTCTAGTTCTCTGATTTCCTCCAGCAATGTTTCTCTAGAGTAAGGATAGAGGAAATATATTGCAGGTTATAAAGGCAGAAATAACATATGAGCGAGAGCTTCTAAGAAGTAAAAGAGTATGCTTTCACAAAGACCAACTTCTATATCAATGCTAGGAAGAAATGAGTTGAGAACATTATTAACATACTCAAGTAATAAAGAGAAATTGAATGATCAGAGGTCACAAGGAAGGAAATGAACAGAAATGTGATGAATAAAGCATTTGAAGAGTGGAAGGCAGTAACTTTTGGGCATAGAGAGGAATTTAAGATTTCAGAATCTTGGGGCTAGAGCTGAGTGATGGTGAGTTGTAGGGCTGTGACCACTCTACAGAGATGATTATATAGAGATCATAGAAGTAAGAGAGTTAAGTGGAGGACGCCATGAAAGATTAAGGATTCAAAGAACCATGAGCACACACACACACACACAAAAGCATTATATGGGTCAGTTATGTGGATATTGAAATCTTTGAATACAAGAGTAGGAAAAGGTAGAGAGGGAACCTGGGAGTAGCTGCCAAATATATAAATATGCTTCCTCTAATAGAAGATCAGTCTCTCTTTCATTTTTGTCTTTTCATTCCTAGTGCTAGGAACATAATATATATATTTAATGCTTATTTATTGATTGATTTTGTATGTGACAGTAACAAAGATTAGCAGAAATTACCTAAGATTACCAAAAGCATCAAAGAAATAAAAGTTATTGAGTTGTGGTGGAAAACAAAATATCTTGAAGGGCAGGGAGAAAATACCTTAGGAGAGAGTAAAAACATAACAATTAACATGAGAAAAGGTTATCATGAAGGGGAAATTCAAGTTTTAATTAAGCTGAAGAAATGGGAGGAAAGTAAGAGAAAGGGAATAAGAAGGAAGAAGTATGATTTAACAATGAAATGGTGGGGGCATGGAATTCAAATTGCTTAATGAAAAGATTAGTCATTGGAAGTTAGGAATTAAGAAAAGGTTTCTAGAGATGGGGGCAAATAGGAACAAAATTTCATATCTGTAAAATGTGTTGATTTGCTTTTAAATTTTACAATGGTTTTAGTAGTAGTGGGAGAAAGGGAAACTGCAGACAATCTAGCCCTCACTGTCACAGAGGTTCATGGGAAGTTGGACCAGAAGCTATGATATAATAGGACTCTGAGGGTAATAATCTGGCACAATATACTAGGAAGTGGTAGAAAACCACAAGTTGAGATGTAGGGGTGGAGTTTGCCTTGAAGAAGAAAGGACCTCTCCATCTACTCCCTAACCCCTTACTCCAGAAACTCAGACCTTGGAAATAGGCAGGAGCAAAGCTCTGATGACTAATAGCTCTGGAGAGTTTAAAGAGAGATAAATGTAAATGGAGGTCAAAATACCAGAGAAAGAAGTAAGGTAGAAGGGCTTGGGACAATTGCAGAAAGTGAGACAATTTTTCAAGGTGGCTGCCATTTATGTGTGAGTTAGCACATGCTAGTCATGCAGCATACTTTATTTTTAAGGATCTGCTTACCAGAAGGTGTCATCTAGATGCCTAAGATTGTATGTACCACCTTCACTCTACATATGCTGAATGATGGTGATATTATTCTATATCCTGACAACTTGTCAAATGGGTCTATGTGTGTTTATGTATGTACATTTATGTATGTATGTATTTAAAAGGACCTGATTGCAAAGTTGGATTAGAGAAAATCTTTCCAAAATTACTTAGAGCATAACAAAAAGGCTTCACAAACCATATTCTTTGAAAATTCCCAACACTTTGGGAATAAGGTGATTAGTGGATTTAAGATCTTGTGTTTTAAAAATGATCAACTAGGCTGACAGTTTGCATGCTGAATCTTGGTCCAACATACTTTATAATAGCACCTCCTAACTTCTGAAGAAAACCTGCAAAGTTTTTTTTTAACTTTAGTTCTTGCGAACTGAGAAATTCTAGCCTTAATTAGCAATGAAAGCTGGATGAAGAGTTAATGTAATTTGAATTGCTTATAGAGCTATATTTGACCCTGGTTCTATAGCAATCTTTACACCAGTGCTATTTGACTGGGAAAAAATAGAAAAAAAAGCTAATCCTCCAAAACCTCTGCTATGTCTTTTTTTTTAACCCCTACCTTCCATCTTAGAATCGTTGCTGGTTCCAAGACAGAAGAGTGGTAAGTGCTAGGCAATGGGGTTTAAGTGACTTGCCCAGGGTCACACAGATAAGGAAGTATCTGAGGCCAGATTTGAACCCAGGACCTCCACGCTCTAGACTTGGCTCTCAATCAACCCAGCTGCCCCCTTTTTAATATCCAATTTTAATTGACTTTTGAAATGTTGAGGGAAACCTACTAAGGTGGGTTATGGGGAACTTTCAGCCTAAACTTGGGAAGGAGGGAAGGAAGGAGGACAGACCCAGTTATGAGGTACCTCTGGCCACTCTCTACTCCCCAGGGCTCCCTCTGGCATTGTCCCACTCTCAGGAAATGCCTGCACAGCATTTCTGCACCCAGTGGCAGTGGAAGCCCCTCAACTTTCTCCTCTCATTTCCTATTATTTAAGGTGGGGAATGGTTGAGAGTGGTTGGAGAAGACATATTACAGAAAGTTAAAGAAAGGGTAGGCAATGGGAAATTAGAACCATACCCAGGATTTTGCCTGAAGGCACCAATAGGTCTGTCAGGGTAGAGGATATTTGTTTCCCATGGACCACAAATATTGTGGGAAGGGATACTTATTCCTAAGGCAGATGTCCCTGGTTTCATAAAAAAGTCAGAGATTGGGGCAGAGAGTGTGGGAGTACTGGAGCACTACTGTCTCAGCTCTGCCCCCTTTCCTTACCAATACTGCTAAGGAGATAAACTTCCTGGTGTCACCTGCCCAACAGGTCTGAATAGTATATGAGAGGATCATAGTCAATGGCAACATAGTATCTAGGGATCCCTCTGTCTCTCTGTCTCTCTCTCTGTTTCTCTGTCTCTCTGCCTCTCTGTCTCTGTCTCCCTTCCCTCCCTCCCTTTCTCTCTCTCTCTCTCTCCCCTCCCTCCCTCTATCTCTTTCTCTCTCTCTCTCTCTCTCTCTCTCTCTCTCTCTCTCTCTCTCTCTCTCTCTCTC
>NW_025367312.1:0-2522 GCF_016433145.1 Gracilinanus agilis | reverse complement strand
GAGAGAGAGAGAGAGAGAGAGAGAGAGAGAGAGAGGAAGACAGAGATTGAGAGAGACAGAGAGAGATTTCTTTGCCTGGTGCCTGGAGGCATATCTGGAAGTAATGGAGTGAAAGAAAAGCAAACTTTGATTACCTATTGGGGAAAACTTCTGAATATTCCCAGGTATTCGTAGTGGATGGAGCACCAGGCCTGAAGTTGGACACTTCCTAGTTATGTGACCCTCATCAAGACACAACTGCAATTGCCTAGCCCTAGCCCCTAAGGCTCTTCTGCCTTGGAACTGTTAGTAGTATTGATTAGAAGTGTCTGAGGCCAAATTTGAGCTCAAGAAAATGAGTTTTCCTGACTTCAGGCACTCTATCCACTGCACTACTTAGCAGCCCAGTCCAATGGCACAGTGGTAGGACTGGGGACTCACAGACAAAATAAAAAAATAGTTTTGCCCTTAAGGAGTTTATATGCTGTTATGGGGGAATAATATATAAACCACCACTTATGTACAGGATCATTTGAAGATCTAACAGCTGCAGGGAAGACAGAAAGTAAGGGTTGTGTTTTTAAGAGGACTGAACATCTTGCTTTACCATAAATAAGACCAAAGTCAACAATGCAAGAGACAATTGTTAGAATTATACAAATAATGGCATGGCCAGTTTGAGAAGTAGGGAAAGTGCCTAGTATTGTGGTGTTCTGACAGATTAGGGGTTTGCAAATGGCAAACTGGCCCCTGCCTTCCATTCCCATGTCATTCTCCTCACTCTTAACGGCCATAAATCCTCCAGAGAACATCTACCACTTAAGAAATAATCAAACTTTCCAAGGGCCCCTGTAGGATAACTGGGCTACCTTGCAGAGGCATTCTAGACTGCCTTTCCGGTTGTATCGCCCTTTACCTCTAGAATTCATCAATGCCTCCTTTTTGCCACAACAATAAAATAGAAAATCCTCAGCATGGCATTTAAAGCCTTTTACAAATTGACTTCAGTCTCCCTTTCAGTCTTATACTACAGATTACTCCCCTTCATACATACCATCGATGTTCCAGCTAAGCTAGCTTACTTGTTTTTTCCCAAAGAGCATGCCTCATCTTCTGCTTCCTATCCTCCCTCCCGGCATTCGCATAAGCATTTCAATGTGCTGCTTTCTCTCTTCTGCTTTTTAGCTTCCTTCAGGGCTTAAGTTAGGCAGAGTAGATGTTGGGGAAACCTTTCCTGAGATTTACAGTTTTTAGATCTTCAAATGATCCTCTACAAATATAGGTGTTTGCATATATGTTTCCTCATAGCAGAATAAAAACTCCTTGAGGGCAAAAACTATATTTTGTTTTGTCTGTAAGTCCCCAGTCCTACCACTGTGTCTTTCTCAAAGTAGAAATTAGTAGATGCTTGTTATATTGGACTGGGCAGCTAGGTGGATAGAGTACCTGGTCTGGAGTCAGGAAAACTCATTTTCTTGTGTTCAAATTTGGCCTCAGACACTTACTAGATATGTGACCCTGGGCAAGTCATTTAACCTGGCTTGCCTCAGTTTCCTCAACTGTAAAATGAGCTAGAAAAAGATATGGCAAATCATTCCAGTATCTTTACCAAGAAAACCCCTGGATAGGGTAACAAAGAATTCGATACAATTAAAACAACTGAACAACAATTGGATTGGATTGAATTGACTTCTGTGTAGCTAAATTTTACCCATCTTTCAAGATACAACTTAAGTTCTACCTATTCCTTATAACTTCTATTGTCTACCCCATTTCACAATTAACCTTTCTTATTCTGAATTGATATAATCATGGAATATTAAATTTGGGAGAAATAGACAGCATATGTTGGAAGGAATACTAGATTTGAAATCAGAATTTAGTTCATATTCACTACTTAACTGTGTGTGACTTTGTACAAGCTGTTTTCTCTAGCCTCGGTTTGCTTCCCTGGATAATGAAAATTTTCTTTAAAGTCCTTTAGTGGATAGAGCATTGGACCTGGAGTCAGGAAAACCTGAATTCTGATCAAACTAAAGATGCTTACTGGTTTGGGGAACCTGAGGAAACCACTTACCTTGTCTGCCTCAGTTTGAGCACTTGTAAAATGGGGATAATAACAACACTTATCTCCCAAGTTGTGAGAATCAAATGAGAGATTGCGCTATGCACACTGGGGGAGCTAGGTGACTCAGTGATTAGAGAGCCAGGCCTGGAGATGGGAATTCCTGTGTTCAAATCTAGCCTAACTGGTGACACTGGGCAAGCCACTTAATGCCAATTTGACTAGCCCTTACTGTTCTTCTGCCTTAGAACCAATACTTGTAATCACTTCTAAGACAGAAAAAGGATTTTTTTTATTAAAAAAAAAGAATTAAGCATACTGCCTAGCACATATTAGGAGCTTACTGAATACTTGTCTTTCATACCTCTTTCCCTCTTTCCTCCTTTCCTTCCTCATTCTTCCTTCATTTTTCCCTCTCTCTCCTTCTTACACCTTTCTTTCTTTCTTTCTTTCTTTCTTTCTTTCTTTCTTTCTTTCT
>NW_025367311.1:0-5892 GCF_016433145.1 Gracilinanus agilis | reverse complement strand
TTGTGCAAAAACTTGGAATTCTTCAATTTTGTTGAATGCCCATACTTCCCTCTGGAAGTATATAGTCAGTTTCAATGGGTAGTTGATCCGTGGGTGAAGACCCATCTCTTTTGCCTTTCTGAATATTGTGTTCCAAGCCTTGAGGTCTTTTAGCGTGGAGGCTGCCAGATCCTGTGTGATCCTGATTGGTGCTCCTTGATATTTGAATTGTCTCTTTCTGGCTTCTTGTAAGATTTTTTCTTTTACTTGAAAGCTCTTAAATTTTGCTATTATATTCCTTGGTGTTGACTTTTCTATGTCCAGTGTAGAGGGTGATCTATGGATCCTTTCAATGTCTATATTGCCCTCTTGTTGTAGAACTTCAGGGCAATTTTGCTGAATAATTTCTTCAAGTATGGAGTCCAAGTTTCTATTAATTTCTTCCTTTTCTGGAAGACTAATAATTCTCAAATTGTGTCTTCTAGACTGGTTTTCTTGGTCTGTCACTCTCTCATTGAGATATTTCATGTTTCCTTCTATTTTATCAGTCTTTTGACTTTGTTTTATTTGTTCTTGTTGTCTTGAGAGATCATTGGATTCTAATTGTTCAATTCTAGCCTTTAGGGACTGGTTTTCCTTTTCAATCTGGTCATTTCTGGTGTTCAATTTGCTTAGCAGTTCATTTGATTTCTGAGCCTCACTTTCCAATTGCAAAATTCTGCCTTTTAAACTGTTATTTTCTTGCCAGATCTCTTCCATCTTCTTCAAAATCTCAGTTTTGAACTCTTCCATAGCTTGTGACCAGTTTTCCTTGTTTTGGGAAGGTTTGGATACTTGTTTGTCCTCCTCTGTTGTCTGGATTTTCTCTTTGTAAAAGTTGTCCAGTGTTCCAGAGTTTTTCTTAATAATCTTTTTCTTCCCCTGGAGTTCTTGGCTTGCCATCGTTAGCCCGCCCCTTTTCTGCTTTGTCTTCGCACTCAGGGTCTACCTGCACCTTCCAAGATCCTGGGGGCTCTGGTCTCCTTGTCCTCGGGGTCCGGCCTCCTGGTAGACCTCGGTCTGTCCCTCTGCCTGAGGCTCCTTCAGCAGTCTTTGGGGCTGCTTCCACAGTCATGCTCCGGTTCCACACCGGGTCCTCACTGGAGGTCCAAGCCTGGGCTGGAGATCTTTATTCAAGCCTAGGGCACTGCCTTTGCCTGTACAGATGCTCTTAGGGCACTGCCTTCACCCTAGCAGAAGCTAGGGAAAGTCCGTAGGCTGGAGATCTTTATTCGCACCTGAGGCGATGCCTTCAGGCGCTCAGGAAAGTCCGTGTGTGTTAGAGATCTTTGTCCAGGCCCGAGGCTGTGCCTTCACCCAAGTGGATGCTTGGGGAAAGTCCGTGCGTGCCCCCCAGCCACTTGGGGTCCCTCGTTTTGCAGCACACAGGTACAAGCCCTGGGGCTGCTAGTGATTTACTGGTTGCCCCACTCCTGTTTTCACTCTTGTGCATTGGCCTTGGCATTGCGAGAGGTGTGTGGTGTGGGAGTGTGGGGGAGGGGCTTCTTCCTCTCTTGTTTTAGTGAGAGCTGTTTCACCCCTTTATAGGGTGAAAATGCCCCGATTCTGCATAGCTTCAATGCTGTGCCCTGTTGTGGGGTTCCTTCATTCGTCTGGATTTTTTTTTATGTCCCCTTGAGGAGTCCTGTATGCTTCGGTCAAGAGAGATCAAGCAGCTGCTCCTTACTCTGCCGCCATCTTAACTGGAAGTCCTGGGTATATACTTTCTTTCCAGAATAATGGATCCCAAGGTGTCAGTGAATACAAATGCATAATTATGCAGTTTTAGACATAAACAACTACTTCAGAGTTTGGAAAGGAATAAACTTTAGTGAAGTCAGAAGGGGAGAGAGGGGAGGAGATGTCAAAGATATATTTACCCTTCAAAATAAAGGTGTCCACTCATAAGAAACTGAGCAGAATGAAAAGAGGGTTTAGTTAGAAAGTTAGGAAATGATATTTATGACCACCTGTATGGAGAGCAATTGGAAGATGTAGTAATCACTCTATAAGACAGAATGTCATCTCTTAGCAGGAAGCAACTCAATTGTTTAAGGAAGAAATAGTGGCTTTGGATATCTTAGAAAATCAGTCCTGTAAATTTATATCTAAAGATGGATATCCTTTTCTTTTTCATAAAACAGAGCTTTCTCATTTTAATACAACTATATCTTTGCCCATTAAATTAGCCTAAGTCTGTGGTTTCATTGACATAAGGAATTCCTGGATGAGGAAACACTTTCTGCCAGTGGATGCTGGCAATTTCTCTTCAACTTATAGTCTAAATGGCTTGTCCAGAGCTCCATGGTCACTAAGTGCCAGATACTACATTTGAACCCAGATCTTCCAGGCTTCAAGACTTGGCCAACATTTTTTCTACTATACCGTATTACTTCACTATGTAGAGGCATAATTGTAGAACATATTAACCAGTGCCTGACATGGAGTAAATACTTAATAAATGCTTGCGGATAGTGGGCAGGTATATGACAGGAAAGCTTTACTATTGAGATTCTTGAGATATTGATATGTATATAACTGGTTTTTGATGTTGATATTAATTCTGGAGATAATAGCAAGATTGTCATTGAGGTAAGACATAATTTCTTCTACTACATTAGTATGGACCTATGTTTTAAAAACTTCCCTGGAAATAAATGTTTCTTCTCAATCTCTGTTTCTCTGTCTTATTTACCATTATATTAGGCAGGGATCTTTTGGAGAGGCTGCTTAAGTCAGGGCTCATCCTTGGGATGAAAATCAAAATAGTAAGCCTTTCCTGTTATGCACCTGTCCACAATCAACAAGCATTTATTAAGTAGTTAATGTGTGCCAGGCACTAGTTAAGACAGAAAAAAAGGACAGACTCAGGATTCTCTCCAGAAACAATATGTCAGTACCAGCCTATATAAAAGCTTAAAGCAATTTACATTAGAAAAAAGACTTAATTTATTTGCAAATTTTAAAAAATGCCTCAAAAGAGAAAAAATAATTGTCCTCCAAAACCCTCAGAGAATTTTATAGGACGTGAAATATGTATATAATGGTACATAAGATTGTATTTGTGTGTGCATGAAAAGCACACACACACACATACACTCATGCACAAGCACACCCATGATCCAATTTGCCAGATTTAGGACTTGAAGCCAGTGGCCTCATATGCCAAACTTTAAATCCCTCCTCTCCACTGTTAGACCACCCTCCTTCTCCATGGTCAATTGCTTTCTGTTCTCTCTCTGTATTTATTGAACAAATGTACTCTATGTTTTATCAAGCAGAACAGCAGAACAGCCTCCTCCTCCTCCTTCTCTTTTCCCAACCAGTTTCAGCTGTGTTAATCATTGCCACGAACTGAACAGAGCCCAGTGTGGTGGACTTGGCCAAAGTCTGTTGCTGGGTGGTGTGCATTTTGGAGTGGAAAGGGGGAATTTAAACAAAATGAGTTGTGAAAAGGGGGCGGTCCTCTGGTCTACTTCAGGGCCACAGCCTGTGCTTGCTAAGAAAAAGTAGGGCTCTGAGACTTTGATTCAAAACCAGCACACACTCTGGGAGCACACACACACGTGTGTGTGTGTGTGTGTGTGTGTGTGTGTGTGTGTGTCTATGTGTTGCTGATGCTGGTTTGAAAAAAGAATGACTTGTCAGCACCTTGGTTTGATCATTCAAATACTTTTTAGCTAAAGAAGAGTACTTTACAGTTTCTAAAAATGTGCATCCTTTCTGAAAGAAGAAAAGACTTTTTTTTAATCGCTAAAAGATAATTTATTTTCTCAGTTACATATAATATCAATTTTCAACGTACATTTTCCAACATTATAAGATCCAAATGGTTTCTCTCCCTCATCTTGGAGATAGTAAGCAATTTGATCTGGGTTAAATATGTATTATCTGAGCAAAGATTTATTAAGATCTCCTTTATACCAGGAACTTTACTAGACCCTCAGAAAAGAGTGTGAAAGTGAAGTTAGTGGTATCAAACTCGAATAAAAAGGTGGGACACAAAACCTTCCAGAAGGATTACTCCATGCTGCACATTGATTTAGAAAATCACAAATCAGTATTATCTATGTTCTATTATTTATTTTGTTAAATTGTTCCCAATTACATTTGAATCCTGTTTAGGCAGTGCTAGAGAACAGTGTGGACAATGGATTTTTAACATCTCTGTATTAAACTGAGAGAAAATTTTTGGACTTTGAATCTCTAGAGTGGTTTCTCCAACTCATTTCATATGGGGAAACTAAGGCAAGTATGGTTAAATGGCGTGCCCGGGGTCATGCAACTAGTAAGCGCCTGAGTTTGGATTTACACTCATAAAGATAAAGTCTTCCTGACTGCAGGCCTGGCACTCTCTCCACTCTGCCACCTAGTTTTGCTTGTACATAGTAGGTGCCAGTTAGTAAATTGAAATAGCTTCTGGCATCTATAAGGATGATATTAGAAATTAAGTCTTGTTATATTAGTTTAGAGATAAGAAGTGGAGAAGCTCACATGAGAAAGAATTGGAATTTGAAACAGATCTGAGACAGAGTGTCATTTTCAAATGTTGACAGTGTGTGGGGGAGGGGTAAGAATTATTCTGTGGCAGTTACACTCTTTGGGTGTGGCTGTTGCTCTGAGGTAGTTGGCAGTTACTCTCTGGGAGTGGCAATTGGGCTCTCTCTGAGTGCTGAGAGCAGGTGACTTCTTTTCTCTCTCTCCTCACAATCTGAGATAAAAGGAAAGGAGGGAAAAACTAAAGAAGCTGAGTAATTTTCCTTTTCCAACTTGGGAAACACTAGTGACTGTCTATTGCTGTTTCATAACTTGTTTTATCTCTGAGAAGACCAAAGAAAGACCTGGTTTGGACTCTGAGTCTGCTAAGGCTCAGAGTCCTAACTTGGTTCTTGCTGAGGCTCAGCCAGCTAGCCTTTGTTATTTTTATTACTTGGAGACAAAGTTAAGAATCATATACTTCTTATAAGGATAACAGTGTTAGTTATTGTAGAATAGGGAAAATTTGGGTTAGTCAGATTAGGAAGGATCAGTATAGCCTGTGGAAACTGAAGAAGTGTTCCTTACAAAGCCAGGGAATTTTATTTGGGTGGAGTTAGAATCTCTCAGTTAGAAATCCTTTTATATCCTTATATTCTCAATAGTTTATTTTTGTATAAGAGTCGCCTTCTTGTCCTTGAAGAGAAGTTCACCTATGAGCTTCACTTCACTTATATAAACTGAAGACACTTTGTAAGCACAGCAAGCAGAGTATCTAATCAGTTTATATCCATAATCAGTTCATTTTGCATGTTATTTTTATGTTTTTTTGTTTTATGTTTTATGCATGTTATATACACGTCAAAGAACTTATATTCTAATATGGGGATTCAACACCTAAAAGAAAATAGGGTCAGGAGGGAAGGGACATTTAGTATCTAGAGCCAAAGAATTGGTAAATAGAGTCTAATGTCATTGTCGAAGTTAAGGAATAGAAAACAGAAGGTGTGCAGAACATGGACAATGGCAGAGTAGCTGGCAAGATGGATACATAGGCTTTGGTTTTCTGGTGGATGAATCAGATGTGAAGCATAATGATAGGTTAGTCATATTGGATTAAGTGAATTGGTTTTTGTTTACAAGTCAGAGAAGAGGTTATTAAGTCTAACTCCCTCATTTTACCAATGAGAAAACTGAGACCTAGGGAGGTTACATGGCTTGTCCAGAGTCACACACCTAGTAAGTGTCTCTGGTAGGATTTGACTTGAGTCTTCCTAACTCCAGGTCCAGTACTCTAACCCTAACATATGCTGCCTCAGGACAGTGTCTAAAACTGGAGAATACCCTGGTACCCTGGTATGTATGTATGCGTGTATATATATATATATATATATATAT
>NW_025367310.1:0-1539 GCF_016433145.1 Gracilinanus agilis | reverse complement strand
AAATGAATAGAGTTGAGGTCCAATATTAAAACAAAATGGAGACTTCCAGTTAAGATGGCGGCAGAGTAAGGAGCAGCTGCTCAATCTCTCCTAACTGATGCATACAAAACTCCTCAAGGGGACATAAAAACGAGCCCAAACGATCAAAGGAACACCACAACAGGGTGCAGCATTGAAGGTACGCAGAATCGGGGCATTTTCATGCTATAAAGGGGTGAAACAGCTCTCACTAAAACACGAGAGGAAGAAGCTACTCCACCCAACACACACACACCACCCAAAGGCCAACGCACAAGAGTGAAAGCAGGATTGGGGCAACCAGTAAACCACTAGCAGGCCTAGGTCTTGTACCTGTGAGCTGCCAGACTTGGGACCCCAAGAGGCTGGGGGGACTCATGGACTTTCCCCTGAGGGGCTGCCCTGGGTGTGAATCTCTAAAGAAGGGAATTTCCCCAGCCTCTTGTGTGGGTGAAAGCGCTGCCTGGGGCGTGAATGAAAAGCCCTAAAGCAGAGACTTTCCCAAGCCTATGTGTGGGTGAAGGCAGGGCCCTGGGAGTGAATTGAGATCTCCAGGGCAAGACAGGACATCCAGTGAGGACCCGGTGCAGACGGGAGCCCAGCTGTGGAAGCAGCCCCCAGACTGCTGAAGGAGCCTCGGCCAGAGGGACAGACCAGGGACTACTGGGAGGCCTGACCCCAGGACAAGAAGACCAGAGCCATTGGGAGCTTAGAGGGGCAGGCAGACCCTGAGTGTGAAGACAAAGCTGAAAAGGGACTGGGCTAACAATGGCAACACAGAAGAAAAAGATTAGTAAGAGAAATGCTGGTACACTCCACAACTTTTACACAGAGAAAATCCGGACCACAGAGGAGGACAAACAAATAACCAAACCTTCCCCCCCTCCCCCCCAAAATGAAAGCTGGTCACAAGATATTGAAGAGTTCAAACATGAGATGTTGAGGAAGATGGAAGAAATCTGGCAAGAAAATAACAGTCCAAAAGGCAGAATTTCACAATTGGAAAGTGAGGCAAGTCAACTGAAGACCAGAAATGACCAGAATGAAAAGGAAAACCAAAAGATTATAGCCAAAAACCAGTCCTTAAAGGCTAGAATTGAACAATTAGGAACCAATGATCTCTCAAGACAAGAACAAATAAAACAAAGTCAAAAGACTGATAAAATAGAAGGAAACATGAAATATCTCAATGGCAAAATGAGAGACCAAGAAAACTGGGCTAGAAGAGACAATTTGAGAATCATTGGTCTTCCAGAAAAGGCAGAAATTAATAGAAACCTGGACTCTATACTTAAAGAAATTATTCAGCAAAATTTCCCTGAAGTTCTACAACATGAGGGCAATATAGACATTGAAAGGATCCATAGAACACCCTCTACACTCGATCCAGATAAGAAAACATCCAGAAATATAATTGCCAAATTCAAGAGCTTCCAAGGAAAGGAAAAAATCTTACAAGAAGCCAGAAAGAGACAATTCAAATATCAAAGAGCACCAATAAGGATCACACAGGATCTGGCA
>NW_025367309.1:0-2614 GCF_016433145.1 Gracilinanus agilis | reverse complement strand
TAGAATAATTTATGTTTACATTCACAAATATATATATATATATATATCACTATAGTAACAGAAAAATCAAAGGTCACTTGAAATTTATGTTTTACTGGGCATTAATTTTCCATTTAAATTTGACCATTTCTATGCTGTACGTATTTGCTCCATTCTCATAAAATAACTTAATCTACAAAAACATATATAAGATAATGCCAAACATTATGGGTACAAAGAAAGGGAATATCAACAAAAATAATTAGTACTTAGCTCATGGGGTAATCAATGCATGGTATGTAATTTTTCTTAAAATATAAATTATTTTTATTTTAGAAATATTTAAAGATTATTTTCACTTTATAACAAGTCTCTTATAACAAAGTTAAATAGTTAAGTAGACACAAAAATGGGACCTCATTCAATTGTTAATGCTACAAATGACTTCTTTAACACCATTCTACCTCTCTATTAAAGTAAAAAACAATACAATCAACTAAAAAGAAATCTAATTTCTCTTAATCACACGTTTTATCCCCTTGAAGAAAAAAATAAGAACAAAATTTTAAGTCCAAATACAATGCAGCATATTTTCTTCAAAAGATAGCTTGGAGAATGGAAACTTCAGTGATTCAGTAAATCAGATCTTGACTTTAACTTCTGACCCATTTGAGCTTGGATACTTTATTAAAACTTTCTGTATCTTTGTCTTCCTCTTCTCCTTTCTCTTTCTATTTCTGTCTCTTTCTCTTTGTCTGTCTCTCTTTTTATACATATATATGTATATATGTATATGTATATGTACATATATATTCTGTATGATTCCTGAGTCACAAATGAGTAGATGATTTTCTTTTTTTACATTGTTTTTGGTTTTTTTCCCCAAATGACATGTGGATAAAGTTTTCAATAATCATTTTCAGACATCTTGTGGTTCCTGTTCTCTCCCTCTTTCTCACCCTTCCCTCTTACATACATAATATGATACAGGTTATACATGTGTTAGTGTCCCAATTTTTCACATACCCATTTTTTGATTTTCCTTTGTCATATTAGTTTGATAGATGTGAGGTGATACCTCAGAGTTGTTTTAATTTGAATTTTTTTGACATTTTTTATATGAAAAGTTTTAATTTTTTCATCTGAGAGTTATCTGTTCATATCTGTTAACCATTTGTCAATTAGAAAATGCTTTTTATTTTTATTAGTTTGATTCTGTTCTTTATATATTTGCGAAATAATGTCTTAATAAGAAATCTTTGGTATACTTTTTCACCAGTTTTCACCCCCTTCTATCTTGGTTGTTTCATCTTTTATTTCTAAATCATGTGTCCATTTTGATTTTGTTTTCATATGTGTTGTAAGGTGTTGGTCTGTGCCTGGTTTCTGGTGAGTAAATGATTTTCAGCAGTGGTAAGTATTTCCACACTGAGAATTATTTCAATTACCAAAATCACACTAAAACAGGAATAACTTGAATTCATAATATATGTCTCTCTTTGGGGTTACATGTTAATATGTATTTAAAATGAATCTAATAAATTCTTATAAGATTCTTACAACGTAAAAAACATTCTTGCCATTTTAAGTTTTTTTTTTCTCTCTTTCAAGGTTTTTATTCTACCTATCAAGTGGTATCAAATACCTTTCTCAGTTTCCTTTACTGGACCCTCATCTAGATTACATTCTTCAATCACAGTTGTCACACAGATTTCTATGCTGAACCTTCTTCTCTCTCTCTATTGTACTTCACTTAATAATCTCATCTGCTCCCATGGATGAAATTGCCATCTCTATGCTGATTATTCTAAAATTTACCTATATTTCCCCAAACCCTCAACTGATCTTCACTCTATCATCCCTAACTTCCTTTCAGATGTGTCAAACTCATTATTCAGTAGATATCTTAAACATATTGAAAATAGAACCCATTACCTTTTCCCAAAACCCTACTCCCACTTCATACCTTCACTCTTTTTTTTCAAACATTTATTAATATTCATTTTTAACATGGTTACATGATTCATGATCCTCCTTTCCCCTTTGCCCCCCGCACACCCCCCACCCATGGCCAATGCACATTTCCACTAGTTTTGTCATGTGTCCTTGATCAAGACCAATTTCCAAATTGTTAGTAGTTGCATTGGTGTGGTAGCTTCGAGTCCACACCCTCAATCATGTCCACCCCGACCCATGCATTCAAGCAGTTGTTTTTCTTATATGTTTCCTCTCCTGCAGTCCTTGCTCTGAATGTGGGTAGTGTCTTTACCATAAATCCCTCAGAATTGTCCTGGGTCACTATATTGCTGCTGGTACAGAGGTCCATTACATTCAATTTTACCATAGTATATCAGTCTCTTTGTACAATGTTCTTCTGGCTCTGCTCCTTTCACTCTGCATCTGTTCCTGGAGGTCTCTCCAGTTCACCTGGAACTCCTCCAGTTTATTATTCCTTTTAGCACAATAGTATTATATCACCAGCATATACCACAGTTTGTTCAGCCATTCCCCAATTGAAGGACATACCCTCCTTTTCCAATTTGTTGCCATCACAAAAAGCGCAACTATAAATATTTTCGTACAAGTCTGTTTATCTATGATCTCTTTGGGGTACAAACCCAGCAGTGGTATGGCT
>NW_025367308.1:0-7181 GCF_016433145.1 Gracilinanus agilis | reverse complement strand
AGGGGTCTAATTACTCAAATATACAAGGAGTTAAAGCAATTGTATAAAAAATCAAGCCATTCCCCAATTGATAAATGGGCAAGAGACATGAATAGGCAATTTTCAGGTAAAGAAATCAAAAGTATCAATAAGCACATGAGAAAGTGTTCCAAATCTCTAATAATTAGAGAAATGCAAATCAAAACAACTCTGAGGTATCACCTCACACCTAGCAGATTGGCTAAAATGAAAGAAGGGGAGAGTAATGAATGTTGGAGGGGATGTGGCAAAATTGGGACATTAATGCATTGCTGGTGGAGCTGTGAACTGATCCAGCCATTCTGGCTGGCAATTTGGAATCATGCTCAAAGGGCTATAAAAGAATGCCTTCCCTTTGATCCAGCCATACCATTGCTGGGTTTGTACCCCAAAGAGATCATAGATAAACAGACTTGTACGAAAATATTCATAGCTGCGCTTTTTGTGGTGGCAACAAATTGGAAAAGGAGGGTATGTCTTTCAACTGGGGAATGGCTGAACAAACTGTGGTATATGCGGGTGATGGAATACTATTGTGCTAAAAGGAATAATAAACTGGAGAAGTTCCAGGAGAACTGGAGAGACCTCCGGGAACTGATGCAGAGCGAAAGGAGCAGAGCCAGAAGAACTCTATACACAGAGACTGATATACTGTGGTAAAATTGAATGTAATGGACCTCTGTACCAGCAGCAATACAATGACCCAGGACAATTCTGAGGGATTTATGGTAAAGAAAGCTACCCACATTCAGAGGAAGGACTGCAGGAGAGGAAACATATAAGAAAAACAACTGCTTGAACGCATGGGTCGGGGTGGACATGATTGAGGGTGTGGACTCGAAACTACCACACCAATGCAACTACCAACAATTTGGAAATTGGTCTTGATCAAGGACATATGACAAAACTAGTGGAAATGCGCATCGGTCATGGGTGGGGAGGTGCGGGGGGGGGTGAAGGGGAAAGGTGGAGCATGAATCATGTAACCATGTTAAAAATGAATATTAATAAATGTTGAAAAAGTACTATATCAATGTTATTATTATTACCATTAGGAGATAGAATGAATGTGATTGGAAGAGATATAGTTGCAAGAGAATTCACTAAAAATTGATGGATAGTGCCAATGAATCTTTTTAAAAAAATAAGTGAAAGAGGAACTTTCTTTCAGAGAAGCACGGCAATGTTGAAACTACAATGTTAAATTTGAAATTACAAAAAATATGAGTTTATATGTAATAGAAAAGTTCACAGCTATATATGTAGTCACCTTTTCTTGTTCTCAGTTTAGGCAAAATGTTCCTAAGTAATCAAGAGGAAATTTTTAAAAGGAGGGTCCCATTATTAAAACATTCACAAGTGCAATCTTCATGCTAGAATTAAAAAATGGAAACAAAGTAATCATCATCAGTTTTGGAATGACAAGAAATTATGTTATATGCATACAATGGATCCACAAGAAGTGAAAACTATGCGGAAGTTTGTGAAACATTGTAAGACTTGCAAATCTAATGCAGAACCAAGCCAAGGATTAGGAATAGACCTTGAAAACACAGTACTGTACAGTAAAGTTAACGTGGGTATTTTTTTGGAATGAAGATTTCTTTCAGAATTCTTTACATAAAGTTGAATTTATGCAGAGCAAGAGCTGTCTGCAAGTCTCTATTTATGTACATGTCATCTTCCCCATTAGACTATAAAATCTTTGAGAATAAGTAATGTGTATTTATTTTTTTTTCTTTGCATGCACAAAGCTTAGCACAGAGCTTGACCTGAATTTGACTGATTGATTGTGTGACAACTTTATTTGAGGTATTAAAAACATTTTGTGTTCGTATGGTTCCTATTCAAGAATCTCTAAGTACTCTAAAGATTTTTGCACATTTTTAAATTTAAAAAGTTGAACTAGATGAACTCTTGTTCCCTCAAGTATCACCATTCTGTTGCCTACTAGCAATCTAGTTACAGTTCATTACCAACTTCTCAAATTATTTTCTTACTCAAGCCTTCTATAGTACTTGTGTGTTTTAGGTGGTATTTACTTTAACAGAGGCAGCAGTAAAAAGCTATATAAGACCCTAGTGACCCATATTCTGCCTATATTTCTGGGGTATTCTGTTGAGACAAGAGTTAATAATTGTAGTTATAGCCCAAAGTGGCAAATAGGAGGCACCAACTTTTGAGTGCTTGGTTGAATGCTGGACCATTGGTGTAGTAGTATATGAGGGAGGGCATTTGCAATGTGCTTGTCCATTGATAGATAACAAATACAGTTTCCATTTAAAAAAATGGTTTATCCACCTGAGCTAAACATGCATAGCCCTGCACATGCATAATTCCCAGTGATTCCAAAATACTGTATAAACATTAACTAATTAATCCTCATGATAACATAGGGAAGCCTTGAAATACCCCGGAGCAAGAGCAAATCACTTGGGTATCAGCTCTGGTTTATTTTTAAGAACCTTCTTCTTTCTAGGCTTTACCTGTTCCATTTCATTACAGAAATGGAAAAGCATCAGGTCAGGATAACTTATTTGGTTTGCTTTGGGTTTTAGTCTAAATATAGTGAACAAATATCTTTAATACAACACTTAGGAAACATCTTCGTCTATACAGGCAGGACTAGAGTATTGGGAATGATATATTTTTTATATTATTCTGCTGGTTTGACTAAATTACCCAGATCATGATGAACTGGTAATTTATTTTAGAGGGTTGGTTCTCATCCTTTTTGGAGTCATTGACACTATGGCTATTTATTTGAACATTTTAACTACAGTTGTCATAAAATAGATATTTATTTGAAAAATTTAAGTGGATTATAAGTCATTTGAACCTGACAGTATTCTGAGAACTTCTCAACATGCTTTGAGATGATTGGAGATTTGTCAGTGTCAAAAAACAAGTTAGGAATTTCTACTTGGAAATCAGTCTACCAAATGTCTCAAAGCACCAACATTTCTTAACTGGGGTTGTCAAGCAGATAAAATCCTAAAAAAACCAAAAAACCCACAAATTAAATAAAATGCCAATAAATCTACTTAAGATATTTCCACTTTATAGAATTTTACCTACCGTGTTATTGTGCTCAGTGGTTTAGGAGCTATCTATCCACCCAAGTCCAACTGTGACTGATATTTCATCATGGTCTGGAGTTGGCCTTGGGATTTTGAAAGTGATCCTAGTAAAGCCCAAGCTATACCAACCAACTGAATGACTTCCTATGTGACTGATGTTTTCTGTCCTGCTGGCTAATTAATTAAGGGGGTTAGCAACTGAGTCAGGAATGAGTCTTCAGGCATCTACAATGAGCTAGGCCAAGGCTGGATGGATCATTGCTCCAGGACAGGACTGGGGCTGGGGGTTGGTGGGGATCCAGGTATGGGTGATGATGAACTGATTGAGGGGCTAGGAAGGGAAGTGGTAAGCCTACTAAAAACTGGAGAGGCTTCAAATATGGGTTTGGCACATCTATTGTCTTAGCATCAGACCAAATGAGTTTGTAGAGGTTCATTACCAGATTGTCACAAGATGATGAATTTTTCAACCATTGCAAAACTCTGAAGACTATCTAGGTTCTAAAAAGGGATTGCAATCTCCTTTGGAAGGGGGAATATTCTATTTAGGAAAATGTAGATGTGTGTAGTATCAATCATAGTACCCATATGATCATAATTTTCTATTTCTTGCCTCTGAAGTTTTCCCTGTCAAAAAACTTTTCAGTGTGAGACCTTTGCAAAATATCTGAAAGTTTGTATTTCCCAAGCTTTTTATTCTATGAATCCCCCTCACTTATTCTTACACGTCTTCCAACCAATAAGGGTTAACATTTAACAGGGCCAAGGTAGAACAGGTGGTATTGTCTATGTGCCAAAAATCTCCTTCCCCTCCAAAAGCACTTTGATTTCTGAAGTTCCAATAAACGAGCAAGTTAATTAATTAATTTAATATTTCAGATTAAGGCATTATCTCTTAAATAAATAAATTTATTAAGTTTAACTATGTTATATGGAAGAATGACACAAAAACACAATTGATATATATGGGGCACATTGAACTAGACCTGTGATTTCATAGATGAAGCGAGACTCCCTGAATAGGAAATTCTCCTTACCAATTCATTACCTTAGAGAGTCACTTGAAGGAAATGAGAGGTTAAGTGGCCAAGGTTCCCTAATCAATGCATCAGAGGTAGGACTTGAACTTAGCTTATCCTGTCCTTGAAGGCACAATACATCCAATACATCACAAGGAACATGTTAGAATGAGTTAATCATATTACTCAACCATTACCTAAAAGAGTTTATATAGACATAGATCAAATAAATTTTGATGGGAAGGAAAGGCAAGAATAATGTACAGTTTGAGGTGGAAGGGATCAGATCTGACTAAGGAATTGGATATCTGGTAGCAGGCAGGTGAGACTTCTGGTCAGGGCATGCATGATGAAAGGTTGAATGGCAGAATTTTTGCCTCCCATGTGGAAGATTCAGATTTGATTGTTAGCCCATGCATGTACTTCAAGTGAAGCAACATGGTGACAAGACACTGAAGCTGGATTTTCAAAGACCTGAATTCAAATTCTGCCTTAGATACTGACCATCATTTTGATCATGAACATGGACCGCAGTTTGTTCATCTCTGCAATGGAGAGATTGGAGTTGATGGCTTCCAAGGTTTTTTCCAGCTCTAAGTCTATGATTCTTTCATCAACAGGGGCAGCAGGAAGGGTACTAAAGAATTCACTTCACATTTTTGCAGAAGGCTGCTGATCTCTAAGGAGGAAGAACATGGGAAGGTGGAGCCAAGAAAAGCAAATAGGCCAGTGTAGCTGAATCATAGAGGGTAGTAAGAAGACTGGAAAGGTAGGAATGTGCCATGTGAAAGGCTTTACACATCAGAGCATTTTACGTTTGGAGGTCATAGGGAATGACAAGAGGGACCTTACTGAAAAGAAAGATGACGTGATCTGATCCATGCTTTTAGAAAAATGACTTTGGCAGCTAGAGTGAAGGATGGATTTTGGTGGGGAGGGACTTGAGTCAATGAGACTAATTAAAAGACTTTTGTAATAGTTCAGAAAGTTGACATAAATGAGAGGTGCTGTAAAGGTTTTAGAAACTACAAGATTTGACAGTGGATTAAACATTGTTATAACAATAAAAAGTCAAAAATGACACTAAGGGACTTCCGGTTAAGATGGCGGCAGAGTAAGGAGCAGCTGCTCGATCTCTCCTGACCGAACCACACAGGACCCCTCAAGGGGAAATAAAAACGAGTCCAGAGGAACGAAGGAACCCCACAACAGGGCGCAGCATTGAAGGTACGCAGAATCGGGGCATTTCCACACTTTAAAGGGGTGAAACAGTTCACACTAAAACACGAGAGGAAGAAGCCCCTCCCCCACCCCCCACACCGCACAAGCGGGTAAACAGGACTGGGGCAACCAGAAAATCACTGGCAGCCCCTGAGCCCGTACCTGTGCGCTGCAAGACGAGGGACCCCAGGTGGCTGGGACTTTCCCTGAGCGCCCACGTGGGTGAAGGCACCGCCTCCGCAGGGACAAAGGCCCCTAAAACTCGGCCTTTCCCAAGCTCTGAAGGCATCGCCTCAGGGGTGAATAAAGATCTCCAGCCCACGGACTTTCACTACCTTCTGCAGGGGTGAAGGCAGGGCCCTAAGAGCATCAGCGCAGGCAAAGGCAGTGCCCTAGGCTTGAATAACGATCTCCAGCCCAGGCTTGGACCTCCAGTGAGGACCCAGTGCAGACCTGAGCGTGGCTGTGGAAGCAGCCCCAAAGACTGCTGAAGGAGCCTCGGGCAGAGGGGCAGATTGGGAACTACCAGGAGGCCTGACCCCGAGGACAAGGAGACCGGAGGCCCCCCCCCCCCAAGCTTGCAAGGCCCAGGCAGACCCGGAGTGCAAAGACAAAGCGGAAAAGGGGCGGGCTAACAATGGCCAGCAATAAGGAAGTCCAGAAGAAAAAGACCATCAAGAGAAATTCTGGAACACTCGACAACTTCTACACAGAGAAAATCCAGACAACAGAGGAGGGAAAACAAAAATCCAAACCTCCCCAAAAAAATGAAAGCTGGTCACAAGTTATGGAAGAGTTTAAAAATGAAATGCTGAGGAAGATGGAAGAAATCTGGCAAGAAAATAACAGTTTAAGGAGTTCCGGGTTAAGATGGCGGCAGAGTAAGAAGCAGCTCTTAACCTCTCCTGACGGAAACACACAAAACTCCTCAAGGGGACATAAAAACAAGTCCAGACGAACTGAGGAACCCCACAACAGGGCACAGAGTGGAAGGTACGTGGAATCGAGATATTTACATGCTATAAAGGGCTCACACTCAATCGCAAGCTGAGCAACCGCCCCACCCCCACCCCCTCCACACTCACCTATAGCTCCGAACCCAGCTAAAAAGAAATAGAGCAAGTTTGGGGCACCCATCGAGTCATCGGCAGCTCCGGGACCTGTTCCTGAGAGCAGCAAGACTTAGGACCCCATTAAGTCAAGAACGCACTCGAAATCTGAGCGCGGGCGCAGAGAGTGGACGCTGGGAGCAGAGAGCCTGCTGAGCAGAGGCGTGGGCGTGGGTGGAGGCGGACACAACCAGGAACTAAAGCCTAAGTGGGGAACCAGTGCAGACGGGTATACGACTGTGGAAGCAGCGCCCTGAGACTTGTAAAGAAACCTCCTGCAAAGGATCAAGCAAGGGAATCCACCAGGGGGCTTGACCCTGGAAAAAACTAGAACTCAGACCTCAGGACTGAGCGCGAGGATAAACCTGAGAAGCTGCTGGGCTAATGATGGCTAATCAGTTACAGGAAATTCAGAAGAGAAAGAATAATAACAAAAAAAAGAAGTCTTTAACACTCGACAGCTTCTACACAGAGAAAATCCAGACAACCGAGCAAACAGAGGAGGAGAACAAACAACCATCCAGACCCTCCCCAAATAAGGAAAACTCCTCACAAGCTATGGACGAGTTCAAATCTGAGATTTTGAGGAAAATGGAAGAGATCTGGCAAGAAAATAACACCTTAAAAGGTAGAATCTTGCAACTGGAAAGCGAGGCTCAGAAACCAAATGAACTGATAAGCAAATTGAACACAAGAAATGACAAGATTGAAAAGGAATACCAGAAGATTATGGC
>NW_025367307.1:0-5485 GCF_016433145.1 Gracilinanus agilis | reverse complement strand
TGAGATATCTGTAAACATTTACTGAGTACCTACAGTGTGCCAGACACTGTGCTAAGTGCTGGAGATTCAAAAAAATATAAAAGATAGTCCCTGCTCTAGAAATGGGGGAAGAAACCTGCAAACAGCTATGTATAGGATAAAAAAGGAAATAATTAAAAGAGAAAGGTTCTGAGTTAAGAAGGGCTGGAAAAAGATTCTGTGAAAAGATGGAACGTTGGTTGAGACTTAGCAGAAGCTGGTAGGCAGAGTTGGGGGCAGGGAGAGTGTTCCAGGCATCTTATCCGTGAGATTTTCTTGGCAATACTGGAGTGTTTAACCATTTTCCTTCTCTAGTAGATCTTTTTATCAGGCAGAGACTTGCCCACAGTCACATATCTAGGAAGGGCCTGCGGCTGATTTGAACTCAGATCTTCTTGACACTGGGCTCTTAACGACCTAGCCAGAGCTGCCTCTGAAGAGTAAGATATGAGAAAACTGGAAAGATAGGGTGGGACTAGATTATGAAAGGTTTCAAATGCCAAATGGAGGATTTTGTATTTAATACTCAAGGTGAGTCACTGGAGTTAATTAAGAAGGAGGCTGACATGGTTGGAGCTGTCCTTTTGGAAAATCGCTATGGTGACTGGAGTGGGGAGACACTTAGGCAGACTGATCCACCAGAAGGTTGCTAAAATAGTTCAGGTCTGAGGTGATAAGAGGCTGCTCCAGGAGGAGAGCAGTGTCAGAGGAGAGAAGGAGTATTCCAGAGAAGTTGAAAAGGTAAAAATCTCCTGGCCTTGGTGAAAGATTGGAAATGGGAAGGGAGAGAGAGCGAGGAGTGGGGAACGACTCTTGGGCTTTGAACCCAAGGGACTGGGAGAAAGGTGTTGCCTTTAACACTCACCAGGAAGGGAGGAGGAGGAGGAAGAGAGGGTTTAGGGGGAAAGATAAAGAATTCGGTTTTGGGAATTTGAGTTTGTTGTCTACTGGACGTCCAGTTTGACATTTCTGAAAAGCAGTTGGGAATGCAAGACTGGAGGTCAGAGAAGTTTGGATCACAAAAGGTAGATCAGAGAATTATCAGCGTAGGGATGGTTATTACATTCATGGGAGGGGAAGAGATCATCAGGTCAAGTAGTATAGAGAGAAAGGACAAGAGGGTCCAAGCAGAACCCTGTGGGGCACCTGAGGAGGTCTCTCTATTTGCAGAATTTTTACCCACTAATAAAAGCCTATGCTTGTCGTGTGGAAGTCAAAGACTATACTTTCCTTCTCAGACAGACAATTAAAATTCCATAGATTTTTGCAGAGAGGATGGTCTGGGCTCTTACTTGCATGTAATATGTTCCTTCCTGGTGGATTTTATTAGCAGATCAACTCCTAACAACATCTTTACTAATAAGGAGCCCAACTCTCTAATTGTGCTAGGCATGTGTTTTGGCTGAGAGCTTAGAGATTTGCCTGATAGTTGTTCTATTTTCCTTTTCAGTTTATAACTGAGTTTCATGTATACCCTGAAGGATAATGCTTTCAAGAATTTTTAGGGTATTTCAACTTTTCCCCTAAGACATTGTTTTCACATTTGAATGCTTGAATATGGAGTTCTTGTATCATCCAGTCATAGCTTTGTAGTAATAGTCAGAGACCATATCATGTTATTCAACAAAGTTTTCCCATGGCTTCATTTGGTTGTTTTTTGTTTTGTTTTGTTTTTTAAACCCTCACCTTCCATCTTGGGAATCAATCCTGTGTATTGGCTCTAAGGCAGAAAAGCAGTAAGGGCTAGGAAATGGGGGTCAAGTGACTTGCCCAGGGTCACACAGCTGTGAAGTGTCTGAGGCCAGATTTGAACCTAGGACCTCCCGTCTCTAGGCCTGGCTCTCAATCCACTGAGCTACTGAGCTGCCCCCTCTCCCACATGGTTTCATTTGGGAGCACACATTGTGAGATAATTTTTTTTCCTTTGTGATCCAAAAGTCATACACAAAAATGATTTCTAGGTAGATTCCTGGTTTGCTTTTAGCAACACAACTCTCCCCAAAAGTCTGAACAGCCGTGGACTTTCAATGGAGCCACAGTAGCCATCTAGAGATCTTTTTCCTTATATTTTCTCTGCCTGAGCAACCTTCTCTATTATCATATCACTATGGAAAACGTCTTATACCTCTTTCTGTTATGAGGTGTTTCTAAAGAAATCCTACCTTTGAGGCAACTAGGTAGCTCAGTGGATAGAAAGCCGGGGGCTAGAGACTGAAGATAATGGGTTCGAATCTAGCCTCAGATACTTCCTAGATGTGTGACCCTGGGCAAGACACTTAACTCCCACTTGCTAGCCCTTACCTCTCTTCTGGCTTGGAACCAATACACAGTATTAAATTCTAAGAAAGAAGGTATGTTTTTTTCTTAAACCATCCTTGAAATATATGTATAGCCCTGTGGAATTGCTCGTCAACTCTGGGAGGAGGAGGGAAGAGGGGAAGATGACAAGAATCATATAATCATGGAAAAAAGTTTAATTTTTTTTAAATACAGAGAAAAAAATACTATCTTTGATATACCTGCATCCAGTCAGTCAACAAGTATTTATTAAATGCCAGCCATTATGCAAAGTACAATACATTGATTGATAACAATCTTCCAGCATAGTATCACTGTTCACCACCACTATTTTGCCTGGAGTTATTTGTTCCTTCTAATTTTCTAGTTTTCTAATTCTATTTTTCTAAAATTCTAGTTTTCCAATTTTCCTATCTTTGCAGAATCCCTTTATTGGAAGGAATCTCAGAGACCATCCAATCTATCCCATTCCTGATTAAGAATCTTCTCTATAACATGATTAACAAGTGGTCGCCCAACTTTAACGTAAAGGCCTCCAGTGAGGAAGGTCCCACTACTTCCCACAGCATCACATTAAATTTTTATATGACTCTAATTATTAAGAAATGATTTCCTTACCTTAAGCCTGAGCTTCCTTCCCAGCAATTCCTACACATTTCCCCTAGTTCTTCACCCTTGAGCTAGAGAGAACAAGCCCAATCTGTCTTCCATGTTTCTGCCACCATGCCTCCAAATCCCCAGATCTGTTAGTCTCCATAGCAAACATCCCTGTTTTCTTTAACTGGTCCTCATAAAGTATGGTGACCCTCAGCAAAGGGGAGGTGATCTCAACAGCATCAGGTGCCTCATCAGGATTTCCATACAGGAAGGAAATCACAGGTCCAATCCTCCTCCCCTTCTCTCCCCACCCTTCCCTGCCCCTCCAAGTGGGCATTTAGAAAAAGTAGCATTAAAGGCAAGGGAGTAGGAGAGCAGCAACGAGGCTTATGCCATCCTGACTTTGAAATAAGAAAAGGTTGGTATTAATGCCCATCAGTATTTAATAACTATAATTGTTTCCATTCTAAATGAGGTTCTTTATTCTCTTCTGTATTCTAGCAAAATACCTAAAAAGCTAATACACTTCATCCTTTTGTTTATCATCGCTATGCTTCAGCAGCATTATTACTAATTTCACCTCTTTTGGTATCATTAGAAACTCAATGTCACATCAGAGACAGTAGTTCCCAACATCTCTTTGATCCATGAACCTCTTTCCACAACAACAAAAATTGTGTTATGAACCTCCAAGGTAATTTACTATGTTACTCATAGCATTCTTTACAGTTATTTACTGCTAAAGGTGCCAATAAATAACTTTTAGCTCCAATGACTCCCATTATTGTCAGGAACCCCCAAGACACTTGTGAATCACTAACCTGGAACAGCTGAGCTAAGTCAGGGGTTTACGATAAAATAGTGGCGTCTAGGACGGAGCCCATGAAATCCCTTTCTATATGTGAGAACATGGAATGAAAGTGAAACTGAATTTTCATCTTTTCCTTGATGTCAGCTAAGAAGGATGTGCAGGAAAGTTTAATATTTCTTTCCCTTTAGAAATGAATCCTAGAAGGGAAAAAAGCTATACATAAATCTGATTCATGGCTGTCACTGAAGGTGAAGCTGATAAATACTACACATCAAAATCATTACAGAGCCCAAAGTCATTCAAAATTAGAGAGAAAAACACAATTACAACTTATATATTCCCTTTCTATACTGCAGCTATTTTAGCCCATAATTGGCTTTGAACATTAATTTAGTACAGCCAACTAAAAAAATGAACAACTTAAATCACTGGAGATCTTTTCTCCCTCTCCCTCTTCTTCAGTTCCTCTTCCACTCTTTCTTTTTTTTTTTAAATTTAACCATTTATTAATATTCATTTTTTAACATGGTTACATGATTCATGCTCCTACTTTCCCCTTCATCCCCCTCACTCCCCCCCACCCATGGCCGATGCACATTTCCACTGGTTTTGTCATGTGTCCTTGATCAAGACCTATTTCCAAATTGTTGGTGGTTGCATTGGTGTGGTAGTTTTGAGTCCACACCCTCAATCATGTCCACCCCGACCCATGCGTTCAAGCAGTTGCTTTTCTTATATGTTTCCTCTCCTGCAGTCCTTCCTCTGAATGTGGGTAGCGTTCTTTACCTTAAATCCCTCAGAATTGTCCTGGGTCATTGCATTGCTGCTGGTACAGAAGCCCATTGCATTCGAGTTTACCATAGTATATCAGTCTCTGTGTACAATGTTCTTCTGGCTCTGCTCCTTTCGCTCTACATCAGTTCCTGGAGGTTTTTCCAGTTCACCTGGAACTCCTCCAGTTTATTATTCCTTTTAGCACAATAGTATTCCATCACCAGCATATACCACAGTTTGTTCAGCCATTCCCCAATTGAAGGACATTCCCTCCTTTTCCAGTTTTTTTCCACCACAAAAAGCGCAGCTATAAATATTTTCGTACAAATCTGTTTATCTATGATCTCTTTGGGGTACAAACTCAACAATGCTATGGCTGGATCAAAGAGCAGGCATTCTTTTATAGCCCTTTGAGCATGATTCCAAATTGCCAGCCAGAATGGTTAGATTAGTTCACAACTCCACCAGCAATGCATCAATGTCCCAATTTTGCTACATCCCCTCCAGCATTCATTACTCTCCCCTTCTTTCATTTTAGCCAATCTGCTAGGTGTGAGGTGATACCTCAGAGTTGTTTTGATTTGCATTTCTCTAATTATTAGAGATTTAGAACACTTTCTTATGTGCTTATTGATACTTTTGATTTCTTTACCTGAAAATTGCCTATTCATGTCTCTTACCCATTTATCAATTGGGGAATGGCTTGATTTTTTTATACAATTGCTTTAACTCCTTGTATATTTGAGTAATTAGACCCCCGTCAGAGTTTTTTTGTTATAAAGATTTTTTCCCAATTTGTTGTTTCCCTTCTGATTTTGACTACATTGTTTTTGTTTGTACAAAAGCTTTTTAGTTTAATATAATCAAAACCATTTAATTTACATTTTGTAATTTTCTCTAACTCTTGCTTGGTTTTAAAGCCTTTCCTTTTCCAGAGATATGACAAGTATACTATTCTGTGTTCACTTAACTTATTTATAGTTTCCC
>NW_025367306.1:0-9932 GCF_016433145.1 Gracilinanus agilis | reverse complement strand
ATATATATATATATACACACATATATATTCCTTTTTATTAGCATTTCCCTTTTAAAATATTTATTTATTTACTCATTGCTTTAAAATTCCCAGGTATCTCAGACCATCCGTCACCTCCCTGCATTAGAGAAGGCATCATTTAACAAAAAGTTATATGTATATTAAGCTGTATCTTGCTTTTTTCTGTTTCTCAGTTCTTTCTCTGGAGGTGGACATATTCAAGTTATTCTTTCTGTTGCTGTACAGAACATTTCTCTTGGTTCTGCTCATTTTGTTCTTTATAATTTCATGTAGATCTTTAAATGCAAAAGATTTGCAAAACTCTAAGTACATTCATTTTTCTCCACTCTTATTAGTTGTACCCCAAAAGCCTATGATTTTTACATTTTAAGTTATGATCTAGAAATACAAAACTCATTCTCAGACATCCTCCTCCTCTTGCGTAAGTATTCACTTTCAAAATCTGCATTTCTTTTCTGAAATATATTAGAAACAAAAATATATTAGAACCAGGAGTTTTAACTCAGTTATTTGATTCTATGTCCTGTACTTATTTCATTTTGTTGCAAGCCTAAGGTACTATTTGATCCTGAAGTGTCTTCTGAATCATCAGAGAAGAATTAGTCTTAGTGTGAAGGGTGTCTTATTGTATTCTAGTTCTTTGAAATGTTGTCCTCCTTGTGAGATACTGACCCCCAACCTTAGCAAAATTCAAGTTAGCTTCTCATGCTTATCTTCCTGTCCAAACATATGGTAGGGCATCAAATATGTTTGTTGTTGTTGTTGGGGAGGTGAATGCTGCCAGGTAAGACCATCTCCGGCATTAGCTCCTCCTCTAAACACAGCAATAGTATATGTACTGACTGTCACACTGCCACCAAGATGTATGTTTCCTGCTTTGGCTCTTAGGCATCCCCCAAAAGAACAAAGATCCGCAATTTGGCTCCTTGTGACAAAAAACATGCCAACCATTGCATTATCAGAGTATCTATTTCAGGTACATTAAGATTCAAAGAAAAGGGATTAGACCAAATTCATACAATACATCAGTGACAAAACAGACACCATTTCTCCAATCCTAGCACCCAGTTCTCTGTACTTTCTCCACTGACTATAAACAGTAATGGAGAAAAAAATTACATCTGTCTCATAAAAATGCTGCATTTATTTTCAACGTAATCCATCTGTTATTTTGGGGACTATGGTAATGTCACAAATTCACATAGGGTTTCTGAGCATGGAAGTTTACATTTAGATATATACAGGAAGATATGTTATGAGAAGTGTCATCTGCTGGAGAACTTCCTCCTGCTTACCCTTCTGGGAAAATTAACTGCTAGACAAACTATCAAACTCCTCCACTTACCTCCAAATCCATTTACTGTAGGGTGTTGAGTTGGACTCTGTCAGCAGGGCCCTACAGAAGTAAATTGTCAAATAGATGTTTGACTTTCTGCACAGTTCTTAGTCTTTCAGTGTTCTTGGGTTGCTCTCTCTTCCTTTTCTTTTATCTCAGGAGGATAGATGGCTCCCCTTAAAAATACTACTAGATCCTTCAAGCTCCTCCTGTCTACTCTTCACTTTGCTCCAGCAATCCCTCCAATAACCCTTCATACACTTTTATTCTTCCTTTCTTCCTTCCTTTCTTCTCTCCCTCCCTCCTTCCTTCCTTCTTTCCTCTTTCTTTAACTAAGTGCCTTCTATGTGCTGAGATCTAAAGGCAGAGAATTAAACAGTACCTACTATCTTCAAGGAAGGAGGCAGCAAGGTGTCTCAATGGATAAAGTGCTAGACCTGGAATCAGGAAGGCCTGAGTTCAAATTCAGCCTCAGATATACTCACTAGATATATATCATCCTGAGCAAGCAAACTTAACTCTGTTTGCCTCAGTTTTTTCATCTGTAAAATGAGCTGGAAAAAGAAATAGCAAACCATTCCAATACCTTTGCCAAGAAAGCCCTTTGTGGGGCCACAAAGTCAGACACAGTTGAATAATTGAACAAGATCCCCCATGGAGGTTACAATCTAAATGCTTCTACCTCTACTTACAAACAAACTCAGTGCTCCCTTATCCAGATAGATAGATAGATAGATAGATAGATAGATAGATAGATAGATAGATAGATAGATAGATTGAGTAGAGACAGACAGATAGACAGACAAATAAATAAAAACAGAGGGCACTATGTAGCACAGTGGACAGAGCATCAGGCCTGGAGTTGGAGTTGGAGATGGAAGGACCTGTGTTCAAATCTGACCTCAGTCAACCTCCTACCTCTGTGAACCTGGGTAAGTCATTTAATTCCATTGCTTAGCCCTTGAAACTCTTCTGTCTTAGAACTGATACCAAGATAGAAAGTAAAGGTTTTTGAAAGAAAATATATAAAAGAAAAAAATAAAATAAAACAAACCAAAAAATTCCCACTTCTCCCCTTTGTCTGCTATGATACCCCCATAAACAATCATTCTAACTCTCCTCCTGTTCATATTCAAATTTCTAACCAGAGTTGTCTTCATACATTGTCTCTGCTTCCTCTAACCACTAATTCTTCCACTCCTTGAATTCTGGCTTGTCTCTCCATTATGCTACTGAAACATTTTTCTCCATGTCTTATTCAAAGATTTAAAGCTGGAAAGGACTTTAGAGGTCATCAAGTCCAACTGATTCATGATTATAGAATCATGAAAAGACTTGGTCAAAGTCACACAACCTATTAAGCATCTGAAGTGGAATTTGAACCCAGGTCTTTCTGACTCAATGTCCAGAATTCTATTCACTATACTATACTGCCTCAAATTAACACAAATCCAGTAAATGATTTGGTTTTTATTTTAAGTACTCATTCAAAGGACTTTAAAGAGTTTATACTTCCTCTTGCCTTTGTCCTCCCTTGGCTTCCCTGACTCTGCCTTTTCATGGTTCTTCTACCTCCTTAACCATCTCTCTTCATCTCCTCTGCTGGCTTTTGGTTTCCTCCTGCCCTATTTACATTAGTGTCCCCTAAAACTCTGTCCAACTGAAGATGTCCAAAACGAAATTCATTATTTACCTTCAAAAAATTCTACCTTTGACTTTTCTTTTTCTGTTCATGAGCCATTATCTTCCCAGTTATCAAAACTTATAATGTCAATGACATTCTTAATTCTCCCCTCACCCTACACACCCAATTTATTTCCAAGTCCTACTGATTCTATCTCCAAAATGTCTCTCATGCCTATTCCTTTTTCATTTCCAACTGTATTCACCTAGTTGCAGCCCCTGATCCCTCTTTACCTAGACATTGTAATGTCTTCCTAACTGGCATTCTTATTTTCAGGCTCCACTCCTTTCAATCAATCCTTCAAACATCTGCCCAAGACATCTTTCCAATCTACCATTCAGAATCCTTCATTCTTTTATTCTTCCATTTGTGACTTCAATGACTCCCCATTCCTGATAAAATGAAGTATAAACTCATAAATCTGATATCTAAACAAACCCATAACATTCACATATCCACATATAATCTGACTCTAACTTACATTTTGAGTCTAATCTGACACTATTCCTCTCCACTGATTATTTGCTATCCTCCATTCTTTTTCTGATCTCCCTTAGCATTATACCTTCATTCATACTTTCATTTTTGACTAGAATAAATTCTTTTTTTAATAATTTTTATTTTTTAGAAAAGTTATCATGGTTACATGATTCATGTTCTTACTTTCCCCTTCACCTCCCAACCGCCTCCCCACCCCTCATAGCCAATGTGCATTTCCCCTGGTTTTTATGTGTCATCGATCAAGACCTATTTCCATATTATTGATAGTTGCATTGGTGTGGTAGTTTCAGGTCTACATCCCCAATCATGTCCACCTCAACCCATGTGTTCAAGCAGTTGCTTTTCTTCTGTGTTTCCTCTCCTGTAGATAGATTCACATCCTCTGAATGTGGGTTCTTTTCCATAAGTCCCTCAGAATTGTCCTGGGTCATTGCATTGCTGCTAGTACAGAAGTCCATTACATTCTATTTTACCACAGTGTATTGGTCTCTGTGTACAATGTTCTTTTGGCTCTGCTCCTTTCACTCTGCATCAATTCCTGGAGGTCTTTCCAGTTCACATGGAATTCCTCCAGTTCATTATTCCTTTTAGCACAATAATATTCCATCACCAGCATATACCACAATTTGTTCAGACATTCCCTAATAGAAGGGCATACCCTCATTTTCCAGTTTTTTGCCACCACAAAAATCACAGCTACAAATATTTTCGTACAAATCCGTTTATCTATGATCTCTTTGGGGTACAAACCCAACAATGGTATGGCTGGATCAAAGGGCAGGCATTCTTTTATAGCCCTTTGAGCGTAGTTCCAAATTGCCATCCAGAATGGTTGGATCAGTTCACAACTCCACAAGCAGTGTATTAGTGTTCCAATTTGGCCACATCCCCTCTAACATTCATTACTCTCCCCTTCTTTCATTTTAGCCAATCTTCTAGGTGTGAGGTGATTCCTCCGCATTGTTTTGATTTGCATGTCTCTAATTTTTAGAGATTTAGAGCACTTTCTCATGTGCTTATTGATAGTTTTGATTTCTTTATCTGAAAATTGCCTATTCATGTCCCTTGCCCATCTATCGATTGGGGACTAGAATAAATTCTAGCCAAAGCCAAAGTTTATTTTGTTGTTGTTGATGAAACCTTTTTGTCTTTCAAGTTCTAGCTCTGGTGCTTTCCTCTAATATGTTTCCTAAACCCCTGCTTCCAAAAGTGATTTCTATTTGTGCATTTCTCATAGTACTTTGATAGAATCCCTTTCTTGTATTTTCATATTCTCCTCCTAAATATCAGTTATTCATGTACCTCTTTTTATGACCTATTAAACTGAAAGTATCTTCAAAGCAGGGTCCATCTTTGCATCCCCATTGCTGATTTTAACCAGGGCCACACCATGGAGGATGTTTAAGTTTGCCTATCCTGGATTTAACCAACTATCTGAATAGTTCAGCACTTGAAGATGTCAAAATTGAGCTCCTGGCAACTTCTTGCCATACGATGATGGCTCAATGGTGAAAGTTTTGGTGTGGTGATGCAGACCCTGGGTGATTCATTGGAACTCTTTCAGCACCCCAGAAGCTATGGGGAGTAGGACTCTTAATCAATTAAAAGAGAACAGTTTGTTCTATTCCTTCAACCACCCCCTCTGTTGAATTGTACAGTCTGTCTCAAGATGTCCCATGACAGGATAGGAAATGAGGGCTACTCCTTCATCAATTTTGCAGCTGCCATTGAGAAGAACATAAATCAAACTAGGGAATTTTGTGCTTGGATCCCTGGATATCTTTCCTAATTTGGTGCCCAACCATCATTCTTGAGGTATACATGATAAAGTTAATAGAAGACTTTATGAGTTTGAAAGGTCCTGGGTTTTTAGGGTTAGATCTGACTGACAGCCTGGGCTAGAGTCCACAGTAACTACTCCAGCACTCTTGAAAACGGTGACCACCACTACCAAAAGGATGATCACCAAGAAACCTTGACTCACCTGGATTACCAGAACACATTGACTTTGGACGGGAAATACAGAACCCAGATATCCCGGAACTATTGTACTCTATTTTCTAATGAATCTGAAATATCAGTCTAGCAGATTACAACAGTTGTTGTAAGTTTTCAGTTCCTGAATACTACTTTAGGTTGTTCTGTCAATGTGTGCTGTGAATTTTTAGAGTAAATAATAAATATATGCTTGGATTCATGTTGCATACTGAATACTTTCCTACTCTCCTTCTTTGGAGAAACCCTAGATGTCAGCCACAATCTAAATAATGAATAATTTAACTCTAGGAATAGGACTATTCCAGTATAGGAAAGTTAACAAACCAAAATGCTTGTGAAAAGGAACCTAATTGCTCCCAGCAGAGACCAGGCTCTCCCCAGACTGATCCTGATCCAAATCAAGTAAGTTTCCAGAAATAAGAGGAGCCCCATAGTAAAAGAGTTGATGAAAGTGCCTTGGCTCCTGGATCTAGCAGCAGGTCTTATTGGTAACCAGTACAGAGCTTTGAACATATTGGGAATTTATTAAATATCTGAATTAAATAAACTCAGTGCTTCCCCAAACTCTTTTTTATGTATCATGCTTCCCCTTCAGGGAACTTCTTTTTTTTCTATTTCTTTTCTTTTTGGGGGGGGTAAAGATATTTTATTTTACCAATTACATTTAATTACATTACAATTTTCCACACAAGTTTACTAAAATTACATGATCCAAATGTTTTCCCTCCCCCTTCCCCTGATATGGTAGCAATTTGATCTGGGTTATGCATGTATTATCATGCAAAACACATTTCTATATTGTTCATTTTTGTAAGAAAATAATCATAAAAAACCAAACCCCCCAAATAAAAATCCAAATAAACTAAAATGAAAAATCATACACTTTGATCTTCATTCTGACTCTAATAGCTCTTTCTCTGGAGGTGGATAGCATTCTTTATCTTAAGTCCTTTAAAGTTGTCCTGGATCATTGTATTGTTGAGAGTAGCTAAGTCTTTCATAGTTGATGATTCCACAATATTGCTGTTACTGTGTACAAAGTTTTCCTGGTCCTGCTCACTTCACACTGCATCAGTTCATGGAGGTCCTTCCAGCTCTTTCTGAAATCATCCTGTTCATCGTTTCTTATAGTAATCCATCATCAACATGTACCACAATTTGTTCAACCATTCCCCAATTAATGGACATCCCCTCAATTTCCAATTCTTTGCCAGCACATAAAGAGCTGCTATAAATATTTTTGTACAAGTAGGTTCCCCTCACCCTTTTTATTTTATTTCTTTGGGACCCAGATCTAGAGGTGGCATTACTGGAACTCTTTACCTCTTAAGCCGTATGTCTCTAACACAGACTTGCCCTTCCTAGTAAGCTCCATAGGATCTAGACCAGTAGTTCCCAAACTTTTTTGGCCTATTGCCCCCTTTCCAGAAAAGATATTACTTAGCCCCCTGGAAATTATTTTTAAAAATTTTAATAGCAATTAATAGGAAAGATAAATGCACCTGTGGCCATCACCGCTCCCCTGGGATCGCTGCAGCACCTACCAGGGGGTGGTAGCACCCACTTTGGGAATCACTGATCTAGACTTTTCCCTATTATCTCTCTTCTGTTAAAACTTATTTATCCCATGGTATGTTCCTTCAGGGCACCAGTTTTGGAATTAGAGAAGTGATAAAAGAAGACAAAAGAGGCTTCCTGGGGATGATGAAATTCCAACCCATTCAAATGTGCAGAAATTTCAAGTACAAAGAAATAGAAATAAAGTAGATGGCTCAACAACTAGGAATGATAAAACAAAATGTGTAATATACATTACATATGGTATATATGATATGTGTATTATATATACTGTATATATTATATATACATGTATATGTATATATGTATACATATATACACATCTAATAAAATACTGTGCTATAAGAAATCATGATTTTGAAAACTATAGAAAAGCATGAAAAAACATATGAACTAACATAAAGTGAAGTAAGCAAAACTATAAAAACAATATATAAGAACAACTAAAACTGAACACCATGACACCAAACACCAAGTTTGATCCCAAAGAGGGAGTATGAGAAGACACTTCTATTTTTGTGTGACATGTAGACACTTTCACATGCTTTTTTTTTAAACCCTTAATTTTTGTGTATTGGCTCCTAGGTGGAAGAGTGGTAAGGGTGGGCAATGGGGCTCAAGTGACTTGCCCAGGGTCACACACCTGGGAAGTGTCTGAGGCTGGATTTGAACCTAGGACCTCCCATCTCTAGGCTTGACTCTCAATCCACTGAGCTACCCAGCTGCCCCACATGGTTTTTTTAAGAGATGGAGGACTATGAATTTGGAACAACTGCATATAACCACAGAGCCTTTTCAATATATTGATCAGTTTTGCTACACTTTTAAAAATTCTTCATTATAAAGGATGGGTTCTTTTGGATGGGGAAGGAAAGAAATATTGAGGGAAATATAACGTAAAAAGTCTTTTATATACATTTTTTCTTTTTAAAGAAATTTTAGCACCTAATATAGACTTTAGTCATGGAACTTTTGAATTCCTCTCAAATTACACTATATAAATGATTACTTACACTTCAGTTCTTTAAGGAAGAATACATATCAAACCTTGATCTCATGATGATGAGGAATTTCAATGGTACTTATGTCTGCTAGAGCAGTCTCTGCTAAAAGCTAGGTTTTTTTTGTCCAGATACAGCTAGATGGTATAATGGACAAAGCAAGAGACCTGGGATCAAGAAGACCTGAATTCAAATCTAAACTTGGACACTTACTGGCTATGTGTGCCTGGCACATAGTAGTTACTTTAAAACATTTGTTTCCTTCTTTCCTTCCTTTGATGATGATTTTATCCTTCAAACAATAAAAAACGCCAGAAAACATACTGCTATTCTGGACTTGTTGCTAACCAATAAGGAGGAACCAGATGCCAGCGTAGAAGAAGATGGTCAAATCCAGAATAGTTTGCTAGATAAACAGACAAATTAATGGAGATCATCTCACAAGGACCTGAAAAAAAGAGACTGACTCTAGTGGTCTAATATGCTACAAGAAGATTGAACTCTAATGTAAGGCAGTTTTTCTTTATATTGAGACTAAATCTGCCTTTCTGCTATTTCCAGCTATTGCTAGTAATACTATTTTCTGGGCCTACATCTATTCCCTCTTCCATATGCAAGACCTTAAAATATTATAAAACAGCAATTTTGCCTCTCTTCTCCAAATTAAAATTCTTCTCTTCGATCAATCCTCTTATGGCATGGTCTCTAGTTCTCCTCACTCCCCTAGGAATACTCTTGCAAAGCCATGGTCTTGCAACATAGTGCTCAGAGTATTCTAGTTGTGTTCTGACCAGAGTACAATGGAACTCTCCTGTCCTTATTCTGGACACTATGACTGTATTAATTAATACAGCCTGGAATCACTTTTTCAGTTTAACTGACATAAAGCAGCTACAACAGAAAAGAGGCCAGAAATAATCTTAGCCAGACAACTTTTCCTTGCCAACCATGAAGAGATGGCAGGCAAGGTCAACTCCAGTTTAGAACACAAGTTCATTTTTAAAATACCACTGAGGAAGACGGGACAATATCATGAGCAACATTGCCTTATAAAATAGGGGAAAAAATCAGTGGAAGCCAAAAGACATTGAAAGGAAATTTGGTATTAGACCCAACTGAGGAATATCATTGCAAGAATATCTTCAAATACACTAGCAGAAATAAAATAAAGTTATACAATGGCATACATTTGTCAATGTTTGTATCAGGATCTATTTTCATCATTTGAACATAAGAAACACAACTTTTGGATTCTTAGATCTCATTTTCTGAAATGCTCTATGTAGTAGGAGAAACAGCCCTTAGGAAAATGAAATGAGGAGAGCAGGTGAACCAGACCAAATACCCACAAGGAAATCTCTTCTGGAGAAAACACAATCATAAAAGCATTCAGCAATCACTTGTCAATCTATCTCATGGAGTAGTATATCAAAGAATCACTGAAGAGACAACTAGCCAAAAAAGCCAGCTGAGAAAAACATCAATAAGGCTATATGCCTACTTTTCCTATACAGTTGTAAAAGAAAGGTCTACATTCTGTACATCATTAGAGGAAGGATCTAGAAGGCAAAGATAGGCATAACTGTAGATAGAGGGCATCCTTAATAAAAGTGAAAAAGGCAGACTTTCACAAATGATTTTCTACAGAAGACCCCATCTTTATAGCCATATAGCCGACTGAAAGGTGCAGAGATCACAGCTCCAGTTGTTTTTTTTTTTTATTTTTTTTTTATTTTTTTTTTTACATTTATTAATATTCATTTTTAACATGGTTACATGATTCATGCTCCTCCTTTCCCCTTCAACCCCCCCC
>NW_025367305.1:0-6443 GCF_016433145.1 Gracilinanus agilis | reverse complement strand
CACAGTAGAGATTTACTGGTTCATCAAGGGATAGAGTCAAAAAAGGAAGGAGAGGATAACCATTGTAGGAAGATAGCCTGGGAAAGAACAGAGGAAAAGAAGGAATAGAGATTATGTGAGGATGAAGAATAGGGATAGTATTTTTAAAGCATAAGGAAATATTTGGATATAATTCAGTGGCAACAAGAATACCTTAAAGAATTTGAATAATGAGTTAATACAATCCCTATAAATTTAATTAGTAAAGGGAGGAGGCAAAGAGGAAGACTGGTTAGGAAACAATTATGATAGTCTTTGCAAGAAGTAATTAAAAACTTGAACTGTTATGGTGGATTGGGCAATGAAAAGAGGAGACAGAAATTTTAAAGGAAAAATGAAATTTGTTGCATAAGTTCACAGAAATTTATCTCAGTGTTTTGGTGGACTACAAACTCAATTAATTACTAATTAACTTATTAAGGAAGGCATAGCATACCAGTCTAATAATGATAGTCCTAGACTTTATCAGACCATTTATGAAGTCCTTGGTTCAACTATAGGTGCCAGATTTTACAAAAGAAGTTGAAAAACTTCAGAATGTTCAGAGAAAGGCTACCATGTTGGTGAAAGACCTCAAGGTCATGCCCCATGGCTAAAGATCATGTCAAACACAGACTGAGGGAACTGGTAGAATAAATAAAGGCAACTCAGTGGCATTGTATGTAGTGTGCTAGAGGAGGAGCAAGCAAAGAAACATAGGACCAAGTCTAGCTTCAGATACGTACTTGATTTGTAACCTGGGGAAGTCAATTAACTGCTATCTGGCTCAGTCTCTTCATCTCTAAAATAGAGATAATAATGGCACTTCCCTCAAAGGGTTGTTGTGTGGATAAAGTAAAATATTTCTAAACTGTTTGCAAACCTTAAAATGTAATATCAATCCTAGTTATTATTATTATTATTATTTCTTGAAAGCATTAACCAGAAGAAAAGAAGGCTCATAGAGACTATCACATTGAAAAGTAGACTGATTTTGCTTTGCTCAGAGAGCAAAATAATCAATATGGGTAAAAAATTCCAAAGGGGTGAAGTTAAGCCTGATGTTTAAAAAAAATCTTGACTATTAGACATATTCAATGGACTGCCTCAGGAGAGAGTAGGTTTTCCCTCACCGCATATTTCCAAGCAAAATCTGGAGGACTATTTGTTGGATGAGGTAGAAACTCTCATTTTTATAACCACTGGATTAGATGGCTCTAGAGATCCCTTCCAACAATTCAGTCATATTCACATCATAAACAGGCTTTTAAAAGCAACTATTCTATAAAGTGGTATATGTCAGGGCATAACAGAAAGTACATGTATGTAATTATTATTAGATAACACTGTGTTAAGCATTGTGTTTCACATCAGCTTAATGATCTGGAAGTTGTCTCTATTAACTTTTATGAATCATCTCTTGATTTTGTTATTATGGAAAGCCTCTCCTTGACAACCTAATTTAAATATTAAATTCTAGCTGTTGAAAGGTAGTTGTTGTTCATGGCAATAAAAATATGTTGGTCTGGAGGATTTTTGTATGTGTTAGCTACATTAGGTAGCATAATATGATTGAAAGAATGGTGGATTCACAGGCAAGAGAATTGGATTGACATTCTGCCAACCATGCTGACTGCCCATATCATCAGAGATAAGTCATTTAACCTCTCTGACCTCAGTTTCCTCATTTGCAAAGTTAGAATAATGACATCTATGATATCTCCCTCTCAGAGCTATTGTGAATAAAAAGGAGATATATTTTAAACCCCATACACAATTCAGCTACTTCTAATTACAGTAAATTAATATCTCAACAAAAAATATAATATTCTTTAAGGCAAGGATTGTTTCACTTATCTCTGCTTCTCTAGACATTATCACAATACTTGTTTATAACTGGAACTCTATAAATGTCAGTAGATTGATTGATGGTAGCATTTGTAAAAATATTTGGAAATGTTTGTTATTTAAAGGGATGTTTCACACATCACCAAAATAAGGGACTCCATGAGGATTTCTGACCTTCTGCAATATTTGGTTCACGACACAAAAAAAGGAGTTATGTTTTTAACTTGACTAAGTTGGCTATAAAACATTACTGGGTTCTCATCATTCTGAGTTCCTCGCAGGTTACGTAGCAGTCAGAAATGTGGTGATCTGGCTATCCATAAACTCTGGGCAGCAAAACAATGCATCCTGGTAAGTTTTTGAACAGTATAATATAAAGTTGAATCTTTAATATCAGATTTACAAGTATTTCATTTTTTAAAATTTGGCTGGAGGATGTTCAATGTTAAAGTCAGATTAAGATATCGCAAGAGGATACTGACAGAAAGAGCTGGAAAAAAATTAGTTTCCCCCAGACCTATTAAGAATTTCTGCAAGTTTATTTGTAACCTTGAAAAAACTAAATCTAACCTCTCTTGGTTCTAGCTCTGGTCCAAGATAAATCATAATCATTACACTAAAAGAGGGGAATTATATTACTAGGAACAGTTCAAAGTAACAAGGATCTCCAGGCAGAGTTTCATCCAGAAGAAGACATTAAGCTCATGCCATCAGGCAATGCATTGCTCAGCTGAGATTTCTTCGTTTATTTGCAATAGACAAAACACTGGTTCATACACTTATATAGAATAGCTCACCTGGCATGAAAAGAAATGTAAATGAGAGACTACTTTTCTACTTTAGAAGAGTCTATACTTCTCTGGAAGAAAATGACAGAGAAGTGGAAAAATTGGTTTGGCCCAAAAAATACCAAAGCTCATGGAACCAACCAGAGAATTTTAGGCAAAAGAAAGATGTGGAAGGAAAACTTAGGGCTCTATTTTTGATGCATCTGTTACTTTCGAAAAGAAGACAAAAGGGTAGATTTTCCTCATCGCTATGACATTCTTTCTGCTATAGTCAATGCCATCTTGCATTTTATATTAACTAGAAATAAAGATAGAATTTCATAATGAAGACTTTTTTAAAGGAACACAAAGTTCATTTTTAAGGTTAATTTGGTTGCTTCAATAGAACTTGTAAGAAAATAATTTTGAGAGAGACACTCTAAAATGTTTAAAATTTTTAATTCCCTGTTCTCTCCCTCCTTCCAACCCTTCTTCCATTCAAGTGAGAAAACAAGAATATTATATCATGTTACAAAAATATTCTATCATGTTGCCAAAAAATGAAAGAAAATAAAAAGTTAAAAAAATTTATTTCAATCTGAACTAAATTCATCAGTGTTCCCTTTGGAGGTCAATAGAATTTTTCATCAGGAATCCTTCAAAATTGTTTTGGATCATTAATCAGAATAACTAATTTTTTCACCGTTGATCATCATTACAACATTCCTTTTACTGTATGTGATGTTCTCCTATTTCTGCTCACTACACTTTACTTCAGTTCATATATAAGTTTTCCCTGGTTTTTCTGAAATCATCTAGATTGTCATTTCTTATAGAACAACAGTTTTCCATTGCAATCATATATACAACTTTTTCCACCATTCCCCAACTGAGGAGCATCCCTTCAGTTTCCAGTCCTTTGACACCATAAAAAGAGCGTCTATCAATATTTTTGAATATGTAGGCACTTTTCCCTGTTCTTTTATCTCTTTTGGATATAAATCTAGTTGTAGTTTTGCCAGGTAAGTGGGTATATGCAGTTTTGTAGCTTTTAGGGCATTGATTCAAATTATTCTCTAGAATGGTTAGACCAGTTCACAATCCTATGAATACTGCATTAGTGTCCAAATTTTTCTATATCTTCTCTATCATGTAGAGTTGGGATTTTCTTTTTATTTAATGTTAGCTGATCTAATAGATGTAAGGTGGTATCTCAGAGTTGTTTAAATTTGCAATTCCCTAATTTTTAGTGATCTAGAGCATTTTTTCAGGTGACTTGTTAGCTTTGATTTCTTCTGAAAACTTTTCATATCCTTTGACCATTTAAGGAAGACTATTATTTTTTATAAATTTGACTCAGTTCCCTATATATTTGAGAAATTTGCTATGCATTTTTATATTATTTCATCATCCATGGATTCTTTTAGTAAGATTCCATTTTCCTGATTTTGCCTTTAATTAGGTCTATTTTTTGTTTTTGCTTTGTCCAAGACTGATTGCTACCACTGACTTTTTACTTCAACTGAAGCATAATAGATTCTGTTTGAGTCCCTTTCTAGGGAATTTTTTATAAACAACATATTAATAGATTGTGATTTCCAATTCATTATGCTACCTACTTTCACTTTCTGGGTGATTTCTTCCTATTCATATTCACATTTATGGACTTCTAACTCAATATTTCCCTCCATCCTATTCTCTTCTACTCCCTCCTAAAAAAATTTGTTTTACTTCTGATTTCTGTCTCTTTAATCTGTCTTCCTTCTTATAACTACCGGATCTTATTCCTTTCCCTTCCTACTTCCCTGTTCAGTAAAATAGATTTCTATATTCAACTGTGTCAAACACAGATTGAAGGAACTAGTAGAATAAATAAAGGCAGCTCAGTGGCATTGTATGTAGTGTTCTAGAGGAGAAGTAAGCAAAGAAACATAGGAACAAGTCCAGCCTCAGATACTTACTTGCTGTGTAAACTGGGCAGCACAATTAACTGCTATCTGGCTCAATCTCTTCATCTATAAAATAGAGATAATAATGGCACTTATCTCAAAGGATTGTTGTGTGCTTAAAGTGAGATATTTGTAAAATGTGATATCAGTACTAGCTATTATTATTATTATTTCTGGGAAGTATTAGCCAGAAGAAAAGAAGAATATAGAGGCTATATATATATTGTGTGTGTGTGTGTGTGGTATTGAATCTATTTCATACATGTGCCAGAGAAGTCTGCTCCCCCTCCCCTTTCCACATGCCGGGGTCCATTTCTCTCATTAACCTCCCTTCCAACCAGCACCCTAATGAGAGCATGACCTCCCTCTACTGTCTGGGGTAGGCAGGAAGGGTTCACATGTGCCATGAGGGCTGAGCACTCAGTCTCTAAAAGGTTCACCACCACTAATATATTGCTTCTTTGAAACAGTTCTAATGGAAATGAACTTCAAATTTTACCTGCCACCACTACCCCATTTACCAAGTCACTCTAAAAGTTCTTCCTTGAATGTCTCCTTCACATTAGGAGGGATGTACCCTTAACAATGATCTGTCTTCCTAGAAAACTAAGGTCAGATCCATGGTGAAACAAAAAGATCACACCACTTCATTTAGTCCATGAAAACAAAGAATTCCTCTCATTAACAAAGGAATACACACTCTTAATTTATCCCATGCTGTTTTTCAACCTCCTCAAAGTTAAAGAGAAATTTCTTTTAATTAAGAATTCAAAAAATTCAAAGTTCCTGCATTTAGTCTGATAAACAAAATCTATTTGTGTGAGGATTCCTTCCTAAATTTAATTAAATTTATGTCCGAAATAAGAATGAAATCAGAGAGTTTGGAATACAACATTGTTTTCTTTGCATGGATAGTTGAAATATATTTCATTTAGATTAGAACAAAAATTACAGAATAAAATATTGTTTACATTTCAGAAAATGACAAGATCATGTAGTGTTATGCGTTGCCACAGGATTAAAAAAATAAGTAAATATTTCACACGAGGAAAAGAATCACAACTAACCTAGAAGGAGCTTTATAAATTAAATTATTTCCCCAACTACTACTATATCATATACCCATTAAAATTTCTCTTAAATAACAAACCTTCCTAAACCAAATAAGGGAAGGATACAATCTTTTTTTTTTAACATTTATTAATAATCATTTTTAACATGGTTACATGTTTCATGCTCCTACTTTCCCCTTCAGCCCCCGCACTCCCCCCACCCATGGCCGACGCACATTTCCACTGGTTTTGTCATGTGTCCTTGATCAAGACCAATTTCCAAATTGGTGGTGGTTGCATTGGTGTGGTAGTTTCGAGTCCACATCCCCAATCATGTCCGCCCCAACCCATGCGTTCAAGCAGTTGCTTTTCTTATATGTTTCCTCTCCTGCAGTCCTTCCTCTGAATGTGGGTAACATTCTTTACCATAAATCCCTCAGAGTTGTCCTGGGTCATTGCATTGCTACTGGTACAGAGGTCCATTACATTCAATTTTACCACAGTATGTCAGTCTCTGTGTACAATGTTCTTTTGGCTCTGCTCCTTTCGCTCTGCATCAGTTCCCGGAGGTCTCTCCAGTTCGCCTGGAACTTCTCCAGTTTATTATTCCTTTTAGCACAATAGTATTCCATCACCCACATATACCACAGTTTGTTCAGCCATTCCCCAATTGAAGGACATACCCTCCTTTTCCAGTTTTTTGCCACCACAAAAAGTGCAGCTATAAATATTTTTGTACATGTCTGTTTATCTATGATCTCTTTGGGGTACAAACCCAACAATGGTATGGCTGGATCAAAGGGCAGGCA
>NW_025367304.1:0-1834 GCF_016433145.1 Gracilinanus agilis | reverse complement strand
ACAGCATCTGAAAATGTCTGAGACCCTAAAAGGGTCCATTTTTTATACGGATATATTGAGAGTATATATTTCAAAAGACAAATAATTTCATTGGTTTGGTTTTCATCTCTACCCATGCAGATAATATTTGCATCATGTCTCAGCAGTCTGAATGTCTATTTATGTTCAGAAATCACTACCTGGTTGCCAGCCTTCTCATGATGAGCATCTCTAACTTAGCTAAGCTAATAATCTTTAGACAACAGATGTTTCAGTTTTTTATTTAAAGTCTTTCCACCTTGGTATGATCTGCTACTCTTTAACCTCTGTTAGTATACCTTTGTATAATCCAGGGCTACCCTGACAACTGGAATGAAAAATGAATGGAGTAGGATTTTAGTAGAATTTTGTGTATACTTCAAAAATGAAAAACAAACAAATCTTTCCTTCTTCATTATTCCTCAACTCTTCTCTCAACCCCAGCTGATTCTCACCATTCAGTCATTTATAGAACTTCATTTCTAAGGTCCTTATCTTGATTTCTAGTTGAATATGATGTTATAAAGAAGTAAATAAGGTAATCTGAGTGGGTCAAAGAAGGCAATTTGGGTGTGAGGAAGGATAAAGGGGATATTAGGTGATTATAAGGTGATTGGAGGAGGAATGAAGGTATTGGAAGGTATGTAGGAGGTAAAGAAAATGGGGTATGTAGGAGAGGCAGCTCAAACAGGTTTCCCAGAGGCTTAAGACAGAAGACACAGGGAGGAAACTAGGGCCAGAAAGAAATGTTTAGGTTTTGCTGGAGAGGTTCTCTTGTTAGTTTCTAAAGTCTCTTGAGGGAGGAGTCAAAGGGGCTCCTCCCTGCCAGTCAAACTGATGGCTGGAGGAAGTCTTGAGGTAGATACTTCCTGCCAAGATGCATGCCCCCACCTCCCCTCAAGGAAATAGAAGAAAAATGATTTCTTCCCCTTGAGCCCTTGTCTTAATTTTCGACACAATGATTCACCAGAGGGTTTGAATAGGTAACAAGGGGATTTATTAATACTAGGGTCAGTCAGAAGGGGAAAGAGTTTAGGATCTTCTAACTACTGATAGAGAGAGGGTGATGGTGGGGGATGGGTCATGGAGATGTTTAGACAGAGAGAGTCCAGCTCTCCCAGTCAGGAAGATTTGACTGTCTTTTAAGTAAAGTCTTTATCAAGTCACTAAAACTAGGGGTAACTTATTTGAGTATACTCTACCAGCCTATAGAAACTAAACCCACAATGTCTAATCACTAAGCCCTCCCTTCCACCCAGGACCCAAAGGAAATTCAGGGAAGGGGAGGGATGGAGATGGGAGATCAGGGAGAGGTCCAGAGAAATGAGATAGATCTAAATTTCCCAAGACAAGATGAGCACAGGCCAAGGCTGAAGCAATTAGGCCAAAACCAACAGGTTAAGCCAAAGCAAAAGCCTCCAGCCACAGTGAAAGCCAGAAGGTAAAAGCCCCAACAGTTGGAACTTCAACTCTATTTATAGCTTCAAGTTCTAACTGACTTTCTGAAGATTCTAAGATGTTTAACTGACTTTTTTGTGACCGTTAGAAATTACAGAAGCAAAAAGTTTCTGTTAGCCACCTTGCATTACAATGATTGTGGGAGATGATAAAGAAGCTATTTAAAAAACTGAATTTGAAACTTGTGGAATACCCACATCTTAGATAGTTAGATAAGTAAATAGATAAAGAGAAAGGTGGATGGATGATAAAGATAAATATAAATATAGATTTATAATATAGATATGCAGATATATGTATGTATATATATATGTGTGTGTGTAATGTTGTATCCTCTCAGTGGACCTTTACCCAGATT
>NW_025367303.1:0-6381 GCF_016433145.1 Gracilinanus agilis | reverse complement strand
ACTGGAAAAGGAGGGTATGTCCTTCAATTGGGGAATGGCTGAACAAACTGTGGTATATGCTGGTGATGGAATACTATTGTGCTCAAAGGAATAATAAACTAGAGGAATTCCATGTGAAGTAGAAAGACCACCAGGAATTGATGCAGAGTGAAAGGAGCAGAGCCAGAAGAACATTGTACACAGAGACCAATACACTGTGGTAAAATAGAACGTAATGGACTTCTGTACTAGCAGCAATGCAATGACCCAGAACAATTCTGAGGGATTTATGGTAAAGAATGCTACCCACATTCAGAGGAAGAACTACAGGAGTGGAAACACAGAAAAAAAAGAACTGTTTGAACACATGGGTTGAGGCAGACATGATTGGGGATGTAGACTCGAAACTACCACACCAATGCAACTATCAACAATTTGGAAATAGGTCTTGATCTTGATTTAACACATGTTAAAACCAGTGGAAATGTGCATCGACTATGGGGTGGGGGGGGGGATGTCTGGGGGTGAAGGGGAAAGTAAGAGTATGAAACACATAACCATGTTAACTTTTCTAAAAAATAAATATTATTTAATGTAAAAAATTATAAAAAAAGAAAAGAAAACCTCAAATATCACAAAGAGTTAGACATGACTGAAACAACTGAATAACAATGTGTATATGTATATATATATATACACACATATATATATTCACACATATACATATAAACACATACACATCTCTGCATTTAGAATGAAATTTAAAATCAAAGTTCCTTATAAGTACACATTGGGGTTTTTTTGCCATATTTTCTCCAGAAACTAGAAAAATACCTGACACATAAGAGATATGAATAAATACTTGTTCTTTCATTGATTGTATTTGCACTTTGTAATGTCCTTCAGGAAAATATCAATTTTCCTGAATCTTTAGAACCATTCAAATAGTCAGACATATACCAGTATCATCTCTTTTAAATGATAAAAAACAATTTCTTAAAAAAAATTCCTATGAATTTTACATACATATTCTACTTGTTTTGTAATATTATGTATATGTCTTTTCTACCCTAATAGAATAGTTTCACAAGTACAAGGATATTGTAGTTCTAATTTCTACAGAACACACTGCTTTATACATGCACAAATGTATATAGAATCTATGATTTCATCTGACTGGGAAGTTTCTGATTTAGAAATTCACTCTACCACCCTTTTTGGCCAAAATTTCTCAGAAAAAAGTCTATAAAAACAAAGATAGAGTAGTTTCAATCTACATTAATAGAGGGTTTGATCATTGTGATGAAAAAAAATCTCAGGTCTTAAGATGTTTCAAAAATTAAAATATTTCCCTGCATAAGATTTCTGGAAAAATATCCAATTCAGTTTAAATTAGCTATCTCACAGAATTATAAAAATATATACAGAAACTAAGGGGTTTAGGAAATTTGATTGGCCAACCTTGAATACAAGGTATAATTTCTGGTAGATACTCACAAATGATAGTTTGTAGGTAGCTAGGAAGCATGGAAGGTCCCTCCAGGTTGTGTGGCAACCTCATTTGAGCATTACATTATTCACTTTCTCAACTAATCAATAATTGTTATAATTAAAATTGATAGCTGCAAATAACATGACAGAATACTGCTGTCAGAATACTGATTTTGTCTTTGGCCTAGAAATATAGGCAGCAGTGTGGAACACTTATTTTCCAATTTGCTTTTAGCTGTGTGCAAATTGCCTTAGCTGTAGCCAGCTGATTTAGACTTAGCCTGGAGGTGCAGGAGATTAATTGGGAGCCACACATTCATTGCTTACAGAAAGGATTCTGTAATTGGAGAAATTTGTTAGTGACAGTTATAAAATAACTATATAGTTCTGGATTTAGTTGTCCTTTCATTAATCTTTCTATAAGGGGGTAGAAGTGAGGGAACATAATTAGAAGTCATTGTATAATGGAGATTACTTTTAGACCTTATGTAAAATCACCATTGGAACTTCAGTCAATATTTTATACAAGCAAATGGTACTGTGAATAAGGTACTGATATTTTTTTCAAAAAAAAAGGAAAGAAAAACAGAAGAGTTCTTGAGCACAGATAAGCATTTTTTGGACTAAGCTTTGACTAAGCCTAAGATAAGGGAAGCCCTGTATCACAACCATGAGGCAATTTTTCAAAACACTTCTTTATGTATTCTGCCATTTTTGCTGATTAAGATCTTCTTTCTTTACTGCCGGCTGAAAGAATTTGAAGAAGAGATGAAGAAAGGAAGAAGAAATGAAGGAAAGAAAAAAGAAAGAAGGAAAGTTGCTTTTTTCTCCATCTTCAGTTTCCTTTCCTCCACACATCTTAATATGATATAAGAACAACTGAGTTAAATATTCAGATTAAAAGCCAATTTTTAATAGTAACATTATCTTTAATAAACAAAACAAAATAAACTGCAAATCCAGGGACAAAAGAAAGCAGACTCAAGATGGTTAATAATGATTGATTGCTAAAGTCCTACCTTTGTATTCTGGAAATTTCCTAAGTCCCAATTGAGATCTGGAAAAGATGTTATTCCACTTTAAAATGCTTATAGGATAGTTTTGTATACAACTATGGAGAGTCATTTGCCATTGACATGGTGGTGGGTTACGGTATTGGGATACCCTATGTACCCCTACTACTGTAGCTTCAAAATCCCCACTAGCATTTCCCATTAACAGCCACTAGATGTAATTAGTTTTTAGCAAAGCAATTTACAAATTACTCTCCTCCTAGCCCTGCTCCTGACTTTCTAGATTTCAAAACCCTATTGCTCCTGCCATTCGATCCTCACCCTGGAACATCCATTACGGATATCTCACTCTGTAATATTTCATTGACACAAATATTTCCCTCCCAGGCTTACTCTTGATTTTCTGGATTCTCTACCAGTGACTATACATTGTTTCTCAATGATATAGTAACTCCAATAACATGGTTCCCTCTCTGCCCTGCTGCATAGGACCTAAAGACATTTATTTTTTTTTAATTAAAATACCATTTTATGAGACTATTGTTTTCTTATGAAGTGATCTGGGATGGGTGCAATCACAATCTCACTCTCCTTTACATATTGGGTGATAGTGGATCTTGGGAGTGTAATTTAGACAGAATGCAAAAAACTCATTTAATTTCAATTCTAACACTTAGCTTTGTGGTTACAAGTCACTTGAATACTTGGAGCCTCAGTTTCCTCATCTTTAAAACAGGGATAATAAAATATACCATCACAGTGTTATTACAAAAAAAAAGTATTCTAAATTTTAAAACTCCATACAAGTGAGGGACTATGGGTAAGGAATTATTATGTATAATTCCTGACTTCATTGCTGTGTTAGTTTTGTAGAGCTGGATATTTTTCTTTTTTGTTTTAATAAGGTAAGCAATTTGCTGCCTCCCAGAATCCAGAGGGTGAACTCCTTGCAGAGGATGCCATGGAAATGCCTGCAGAGACCAATGCTGCTCTGGGAGATCCTAAGCTGATCTTTTATTATGCAAAATTGAACTTTGGGAAGTGAAATTCATTTGTTTTGTTAAATGCTTTTATTTTGCATATTGTGTGAAGGGGGTCTACCCCATAGTTGGTTTTGTTCTTGTATCCCTTTTGTTTCATTATTCCCAGATTGTTGTATTTTCCCCTTACAAGAACATATCTTTGGTCTCTTATGTTTGTTATGATCCACTGGGGAGACTGGTCTCCCAAAGGATCACAGGGATGAATGCGGGTTTTGAAGTGTTGTGACTGGGGGAACTGCATCCCCCAGAATGCCCCAAGGGTCCCTCCCTGCTACTTCCTGGTGTGGGATTGGTCTTAAATTGACCAATTCGGTGCTGGGGAGGGGTCATGCCCCCCCTACTTCCAGGTGAGAGATTAGTCTATATAAGGACCAATCCCATTCCTAAGAGAGAACTTTGAATCAATCCTGATTCAAAGTTGAGAGAGGTAGTTAATTTCAGCAGAGGGAAACTCTAGTTGCTTTTCTTTAATAAAGTTTTAAAAAAGAATCCAAGGATAGTTTTTTTCTTTTAGCATCTTCAGTTCTAAGTAAAGATGGGATGGAGTCAGAAAATGTTCAGAAATAAGGTAATGTAAAAACAAAAATATAAGTTACGTTTTTGGTTATCCAGTTATTTTTCAGTTATGTCCAACTCTCTGTGACTAATCTAAGATTTTCTTGGTAAATATAATGGAGTGCCTTGCCATTTCCTTCTCCAGATCATTTTACAGATGAAACTGAAATAAACAGGGTTAAATGACTTGCCCAGAGTTACATAGCTAATATGTGTCTGAAGTCAGATTTAAACTTGCAAAGTGTTATGTGGAGATGGAAAGCATGGAATCCCTGCAAAGATAAAGGGACAGCCTCACCCAGAATTCCAGGGGACCCACCAATGGAGATATTTGGGTGAGGGGGCAGTTGAGAAAGGTTGAGACAGTTGTTTGGTGGAGGTTGAAGTGAGCAGACACTCTGCTTACTATTCCAGACTTGGGGATCACTTGAGTGGCCATTGTGGCATAAGCCATTGTGGTTTCTACATAAGGGTTAGCCTATTTAATAGGGTTGATCTTTATCAACTTCAATACAACAAATATTTAGTAATTAGAGAGTAAAAATATTCATTAATAGCAAGAGAGCCAGTTTTAGTTAAGTGCCTTCACCCCTCCTGTGGGGGGAAGGGCAGCTTCAACCTAATAGTTCAGGGTCACCTTTCCTTATCCAAAACCCTTCATTAACTTCTTTAGTTTTCCTGGATACTTCTTAATATAACCTTTGCCTTCAATATCTGTGCCTGGAAATTATTTGGGGAATACTCACAACTCAGTCTGGACATCTAGTTTGAATCCTGTCTGCTGCCGGTTTTAAAATCATTTATCTCTGTCCTCATCAGTTAGATAGCTAGCTTCTACTTATTCCTCTATCAGACCTGTGAGGAATATAAATTAAAGAAAGGGAACATCATTGGGGTTCAGCCATAACAGAAACTTACCAGAAGAATCTTAACCAGTCTCCATCTTCCAACTGAAATACAGCAACTGTTTAGGGGGGAGGGGTTTGAGATGCAGGAGTATCTAACCCCCTCCTTTTCTCACTGAAGCCTGTCAATCTGTGGCTCTTGACTTGAAGGTCTACTTGGCCCTGACACATTTATCTGCTTCTCCAAAATATCTGTTATTATCATCATAACAAAAGATATGTCTTCCTCACTCTAGGCCCAGAGCTATCCACTGCACCACCTTGCGGCCTCCAAAAATATCAATAATTATTTTTAAAATTTAAAAAAAGCTCATATAAAGGTGACTTGTTAATTATTTAAAGAGTTATAAAGGGTCACTCTCAGACCATTTCTTCTCGTAGGAAGCCAGACTTAGGGAATAAAGGAGAAAGAAAAAAGAGGGTGAAGAATAAAAGAAGAGCCAGTGACCAAGCATATCTACTAATATTCCTCTCTCAAAGTGTCATAATAAGAATTTTCTTGGAGGCTCATAGACCACAATTTTACCAAATGCAAAGCATCCTAAAAGCCTGGGACAATGCTGAAAATCTAAGAGGAAGAATCAAAATTTTCTGTGAGCTATACATCTGATAATAGTTGAAGGGAATCTGAGAATATTTTAATACCTTACAGGGAGCGTAGGATAGTCATCCAACCTATCTCTACCTTTCCCCTTCTACTGTTTTACTTAAACTGCTAACTTCTTCAACATAAGCTTCCATCTTTCTGGATCTGCTAAAGTTATTTTTCCCAATTTTTAATTGTTCATACATTCTTTTTAAATGAAAGAGACATAATTAAAGAAACGAGAAACAAAATATGCTTCATCTCAAACAAAAAAATACACAAGGATCATACATTTATTAAGGAAATGAAAACAGAATGAGTAGCCAACAAATAAGTCAGAGTAGAGAACAAAGTGAATGTGGTGGCTACTTTTCAGATCTTATCTTTTCCCAGCATATGTCCTTTGTTCTCATCAAATTAATTAGTTACTGATTCCTCGAACATACTCATTACTTTGAGTTATCCAAACATTGAATATTTCTTAAAATGTCTTTGTTTTTAATGCCCTCTTGTATGATCCACTTTCTGAATGTGACTTTTCCTTTGTGACTATCCTTTAAATGAGGGGAAAAAAAGGCAGGAGGAGTAATCATGATTTCTGATAAAGCCAAAGTAAAAATAGATATGATTAAAAAAGACAGGGAAGGGGCTTCCGGGTTAAGATGGCGGCAGAGTAAGAAGCAGCTCTTAACCTCTCCTGACCGAAACATACAAAACTCCTCAAGGGGACATAAAAACAAGTCCAGACGAACGGAGGAACCCCACAACAGGGCACAGCGTGGAAGGTACGTGGAATCGAGACATTTCCA
>NW_025367302.1:0-2789 GCF_016433145.1 Gracilinanus agilis | reverse complement strand
CCTCCTCCTCCTTCTTCTTCTCTCTCTCCCCTGCCTCCTTTCTTATGCCCTACCTCCCTCCATCTTTCTTTGTTATTGCTGAGTTCAGCCTTGCCAGGTAGAATTTGGTCCCCTGAGGCAGAGACAAAGTCTCTTCAGTATCTTTGGCCAGTACAAAGGGGGACCCCAGCTTTACAGGGGGAAAGCCAAGGCTTCTTCTGGAATCCCAAGATAACTTGTCTCATTGCAAAGTTGCTGTGTCCATTTCTATCTCCATGGAACGTCCCTTGGCTGGCTGCTTCCCTCAGGAATCCCCTCCATCCTGCCAGGGAAGGAAGGGATGCAGTGCTTGGGCAGGTCATGGGAAAGAATGATAAGATCATCTATGTAGAGCTAGAAGGAACCTTACAGGTTCTTTAGTCCAACCCTTCATTTTACAGATGTAGAAACTGAGACCCAGGGTGGGAAAGTGACTTGCCCAAGGTCAAAAGCAGGCAGTAGAGGAGGAGAGGGATGGAGGGAGGAATGACAGAATTTGGAAACTGAAAGGGACCTCCGTGGTCCTGGAGCCCCCCATAAACAAAAAGAATCCCAGCTCTAGCGTCAGATTGTGAACTCCTTAAGGGCAGGGACTGTCCTTTGCCTGCCTTGGTATCACTACCACTTAGCAGGTATTCAGTGGATTCGGGCCATTCTTTGTGGCCCAATTTGGAGTTTTCTTGGCAGAGGATCTATAGTGGTTTGCCATTTCTTTCTCCAACTCTTTTTACAGATGAGGAAACTGAGGCAGACAGGCTAAAGTAACTCACCAAGAGTCACACAGCTAGGAAGGGTCTGAGGGCAGATCTGAACCAGATCCTCCTGGTTCCAAGCCTGGTGCTCCATCCATGGTGCTACCCAGCTGCCCCCTTTTTTTTTTTTTTAATTTTTTTTTTTAAATTTTAAACCCTTAACTTCTGTGTATTGACTTATAGGTGGAAGATTGGTAAGGGTGGGCAATGGGGGTCAAGTGACTTGCCCAGGGTCACACAGCTGGGAAGTATCTGAGGCCAGATTTGAATCTAGGACCTCCCTTCTCTAGGCCTGGTTCTCAATCCACTGAGCTACCCAGCTGCACCCCCAGCTGCCCTTTTTACTTAGGTATACTATCAGGTAAACCTTCCTAACAGTTATGCCCCATATTGGAAAGTGGCGGTTCACAAGCAGAGGATGACCATTTATTCACTACGGCAGTCAGTGAACAGATGTTTATTAAGCACCTACTGTTTACAATAGGCTGTTAGGTGGCTCAGTAGATTGAGAGCCAGGCCTAGAGACAGGAGGTCCTGGGTTCAAATCTGATATCAGATCTAGCTGTGTGACCCTGGGCAAGTCACTGAACCCCACTTGCTTACCCCTTACTGTTCTTCAGTTTAAAAAACAAACAAAATCCTAAGGAAACCTCTTTGCATTTCCCTCTTTGCCCCAGGTTGCTCCTGGTTTTGCCCTCTTGGGCCAAGCAGAATTAGACTAAGCTCCTCCCCACAGGACAGAGTCTTTCTGTGCTTGGGTCTGGAATCCTCATTTCACCAGCTCCTCCCCAGGAGTGTTGTTTGAGATAGGAATGATCAGATGCAAGAGGAATGGCCAGCTTCCAGCCTCCTTAGACAGCACCCAGCTCAGGGCCTGCAACCACCCGGTCCTAGCAGTAAATGGGGGCGGGGGAGAAGGAGGGGGCAGGCGGGAAGGAAGGAGAAAATCCACTTTTAAGTGTAATCCGCATTATGAATATTTTCTCCATCATTTTCTTAAATCCAGATGAATTGCAAAACAACAACAATTCCTGATTAGTAGAGATAACTCTAAGGTATAAATCTGCACATTAAAAATTTAACAATGGGCTGGCTCCATCCAGCACAACCCTAAAGCCTGTCAGCCTGGGCCCGGCCCCTTAAGTTACAAGGTTGCTTTGGCCTCCCCCTGGACAGCAAAATGGACATATTATTGGACCTGGAATCAGGAAGTCTTGATTGCTTCCTAGTTGTGTGATTACCTTTCTGCACCTCAGTTTTCCTGGCTATTAAATGGGGCAATGATACCTGTAGCCCTTGCCTCTCTGAATTGCTCTGAGGCTCACCCGAAATGATGTAGGTTAGAGTGCTGCGAAAATGTCCACTTATATTAGTTTGATGCTCCCCCCTCCCCAGGATTTCCTTTTTTGTCATCCAAAAGAAGCAGCAGACCCAGGCACAAGAGAGCATCTGAGCAACCCTACATGGAAACTGAAAAGTCCTTGTAAATGTTAAGAGGATAAAATGGTACCATGGATTGTCATTGGTTAGAAAAAATGGAGAAGTGGAATTGTGCGTAGGCTGGGGTGGGGGGTGGGGGAGAGGGAAAGAACATGAAACATATAACCATGGGAAAATATTCAAAATAAAATAAAAAAATAAAATACACACACAAAGAGAAAACGGAGAAATGGGGGGGGATGGTGGCCATTTTTATAAGGTATGCATAATCACCTCCCCCCAAAAAACCCCTTCCTTTGAAGTCTTCTTCATAATAAGATGGCATAATTTGGGAGTTTTAAAATGAAATACCTTTATTTAACTTTGGTACTTGAAAAGAGAAGGTTAGATACTGCCTCACTGTGTGACCCTGGGCAAGTCACATTGCCTAGCCCTTAACCTTCATCTACCTTAGAACCAATACACAGTATTGTTTCCAAGATGAAAGGTAAGGAAAAGAGAAGGAAAGAAGGAAAGGAAGGAAAGGAAGGAAAGGAAGGAAAGGAAGGAAAGGAAGGAAAGGAAGGAAAGGAAGGAAAG
>NW_025367301.1:0-3782 GCF_016433145.1 Gracilinanus agilis | reverse complement strand
GAGAGAGAGAGAGAGAGAGAGAGAGAGAGAGAGAGAGAGAGAGACTGTTTTATTTTTGTGTCCTCAGCATTGGAATGTTCTTGCTTTACAACAAATGATTGTGGAATATAATTTAATGGCAGCCTGGATGATCTCTATCCTAGGAGTATTCTTACTTAAAGAAGAGATTTGATTGGGTGATCTCTGATATTCTTTTGAATTCTGAGAGTTTGTGAATTGCTTAACTTAAATAGGCACCAAGCTCCAAGTAACGGAGTTCTGGTGGCAGGATTCCCAGAAAGACTTGGATGTTCTTCTTCTCAGTTTATGCATCATTCACTTACTTTTGGCATCTCAATCCCCTGGGAAAAGACCTTTTAAGTTGCATATCAATCAATGTATAATAAGTTTCAATGAAGAACCTAGTATGAGGTAGGCAACTACGCTAGACACTAGGGATACAAATACAATGAATTAAACAATCTTTACTCTCAAGATTATATCCCAAAGGCTCAATTTTGTAATAATAGTGCCAATGAGAATTATGAGTTCTATGCCAATGTGAGCCAATTAATTTTACTCTGTTTCTGTGGGCACAGAAACTTCTCAGAGCTTCTCAAAGACAGGTCTTGTTCCTAGTGTGTAGATATGGTGTATGTATACATACATATGTATATATAGTGTATGAATGTATATCTGTATTCTTTTGTGGTGGCCATACTTCATTCATTCACTCATTCAACTAATACATACTGAGCCAATATATTAGGTATTATGCACATAACTAAGAAGGATAAGGACATCATGTGAAGGCTAATTTGTTCTGCCATTTTATCTTGCAATTTCATTTTATCCTGTGTGATTCTTGTCCAGAAGAAAGATATACCCAACACACTTCCTTTACTTAATTTTTTTTTTAATATTTTACCATACTAGTGTAATCTTTGGAGGACCTTGCAGTTATCCCTCATGATCACCACAGGAACAATCCACTTTCACTTTCCTGTCATATATGTATTTAATACTGACATACCATTTTTTACACATAAGTCATTATTTAGTAGTAATAGCCTGTGACCCTTGCATGTGTGACATAATTCAGGAAACAAGTGACTATATCAAATAAATAGAATATCCATCTGTAACATATGTAAACATGCAACAACAAAAATGGAATCTTGGCTAATGTCCACTGTAAGGAAGAAAAACTAGCAAATTTATAAGATATTTTATTTTCGAGGAGACTTATTTGTTTAAGATTTACTCTTTAAACACAGCTTTCATGAATTCTTTCACATTTGATGATCACTAAAAGCAAATGATCACATTTAAGTTAATATGTTGATACTGACAAAAATGAAAATAAGAAAATCAGATATGGAATTGTAAGAAAACAGTAAGAATGCCTTGTAATTCGATTGGATTGCTCGCCAAATGTTGAAAAAGTTGTCCAATTTAACTTTATATAACATGCAGTGATTTTCTATTTCAAACTCTTTCTCCTTAAATTGACACATGTAATCCATCAACTTTTAAAATATTTTCTGGCCAGAAACAGACAAGTATTTTTAAAAAATCAACCAATCAGCAAGCATGTTTTAAGTACCTGCTATATGTCCGGGCACTTTTAGGCTTATGGAGACACAGACAAAAATGAAACAATCCCTGCCCTTGAGGAGTTTACATTCTATTGAAAGAAACTATATATACACACATAAGTACACTGTTGCTCAGTTGTTTTCAGTCGTGTCCAACTCTTCATGACTCCATTAGGGATTTTCTTAGCAAAGATGCTGGAGAAATTTGCATTTGCTTTTCTAGCTCATATTAAAGATGACAAAACTGAGGCAAACAGGATTGTTTCGAGGGTCACACAGCTAGTGTCTGAGGCCAGATTTGAACTTGGGGAAGATGAGCCTTCCTGATACTCTATACACTGTGCAACCTAGCTGCTCCATATAAGTACTCACAAAATACCTATAAAGAAAACACGAGATAACTTTGAGAGAAGACACTGGCAGCTAAGGAGGAATAGGGTGATGTAAGGTGGCATTTGAGCTGAACTTTGAGGAAAAACTAGGGGTTATAAGAGGCAGAGGTGAGAAAGCAGTACATTGCAGACACAGGGATAGCCTGGGCAAACCGTAGAAAGGGAAGATGAGAAATGAAATCAGCCTTTCCTAATTTTTATTTGCTATGTGAAGTTATAAGTCTTTCCCATATACTAACCCAAGGAATGTATATCAGGAAATGAATCCAGTGGATTCTGCAGCTGCTTTTAAAATATATTCTTTAGATTTCATGATCAAATTAGCTTAGAAAATGCACTTAATTTGAATACACCTAAGAAAATGTTCTAGCATTACTGATTGCAGTTTCTGAGTTTGGGGACTTACACAAAAGCATCTTTTAATTTGTTATATCTACTCTTCATCCCAGGGAGTACCACAGAGGGGAAATCACATACCCTAGCAGGTCACTTTGGAATTCAGACCCCAAACAATGTTTTGATGCTATAATATATTTTTGCTTTTGCCCTCAGTTTGTCCTTTCTGTAGCTGTTTGCTCTTATCATAAACCTGACATGCTGTAAGACACGAGTGAGGCTGCACTTAAGCTAAATGGTTATTTCCTTAACTTGACTCACCCCGGTACCCTGGAGATTTACACTAGTTCCTGATTTCACAGGTCTCCCTGTGCATGTGAATTTTCATGAGATCCTATTCAACTGGAGTAACCAAGAAGAAAGAACAATGTCCCTCTATAAAAGTTAGGTTCTGCATTGTCCCTTACATAGCTTACTGATGAACGTGAGATGGCAAAGTCATCTTCATTAGGTGGAATTTAATAGTGAATCAAAGTTCTGGTGGAGAATAGACTGATCTAAACTTTAGCCTCCCTTGGGTCCTGCTGAAAGATTAGAGGGAAAGAGTAGGGCTTGAGTAAGTTGAATGTATCAGATTGTTTTTCACTAATAGTTCTCTTGTAAATCTCTGAGAACCACCCAGTTTAACCCTAACAAAAACGTAAAGGAGGAGAAACAAAATGGAAAATCTGACAATCGAGATTGTGTTTTCAGAGGTATGCTCAACAAGTCTTGTGATGCCCTTAGTAGTGACCTGTCACAGGTGCCTCAGAGTTTTGAATTCATGCATTCTAATAAAATTTGTCTTTCAAAAGGAAAACTAGTTTTCTCCTTGTTTGTAACAACCCACATGGCACACAAAAACCATTAGCCAACTGAAAGGATCTGGGATTATAATTCAGCTTTACTTTTAACTTTGTTCTTTTCTGAGACACAGTTGTTAAACATTTCCTCAAGGGGGAAAACTTTGTGCTTAAAAAGAAAAAAAAACATTTGTAAACCCAGAAAGGGTTAATGAGGGAGTAAAGGGAACAGTCTTGGCAAAACCCAGCACCCAGCACCTGTAAAGCAGGTATCAGACACAGTTAACAAGGAGGGGGGAAGGAGAAACAAATGTGTTAGGTGATCTTTACAGTCTGAAGAAATCTCTGTTGTACCAGGAGGCATTTGCTCCTTGCCTTTTATTTCTAATTTCCTTTCAAAGAATTCGTGAAGTGAAAAGGGAGATGGTGGCTGCTTAGTATATCAAAGCTTAGTTATCAGCTGGCTGATTTCTGGAATCTTTATTGTTTTGTGAGTACCTTGTGATGGGTCGTGTGGTAATATAGGGAAGCCAAATTTAAATCTGAGAGATAGCCACCTAAGTGCTATGGAGAAGAAAGAAAAGAAAAGAAAAGAAAAGAAAAGAAAAGAAAAGAAAAGAAAAGAAAAGAAAAGA
>NW_025367300.1:0-6077 GCF_016433145.1 Gracilinanus agilis | reverse complement strand
AGGCCCTGGCAATTTTTTCTTAGGGAGTTCTTTGATGGCTTGTTCAATTTCTTTTTCTGATATGGGATTATTTATGTATTCTGTTTCTTCTGCTGTTAATCTAGGCAGTTTATAGTTTTGTAAATATTCATCCATATCTTCTAAATTGTTATATTTATTGCCATATAATTGGGCAAAATAGTTTTTAATGATTGCCTTAATTTCCCCTTCTTTATAGCTGAGGTTTCCCTTTTCATCTTTGATACTATCAATTTTGTTTTCTTCTTTCCTTTTTTTATTAGATTGAACAGTACTTTGTCTATTTTATCTGTTTTTTCAAAGTACCAGCTTCTAGTCTTATTTATTAATTGAATAATTTTTTTACTTTCGAATTCATTAATTTCTCCCTTGGTTTTCAGTATTTCTAACTTAGTTTTCCTCTGGGGATTTTTAATTTGGTCGCTTTCTAATTTTTTGAGTTGCATGCCCAATTCATTGATCTCTGCCGTCCTTAATTTGTTAATATAAGCACTCAAGGATATAAATTTCCCCCTGAGTACTGCCTTGGCCGCATCCCACAGAGTTTGGTAGGATGTCTCATCATTGTCATTTTCTTCAATGAAATTATTGATTGTTTCTATGATTCCTTCTTTCACAAATTGGTTTTGGAGAATCATATTATTTAATTTCCAATTAGTTTTTGATTTTCCTGTTCAGGTGCCCTTACTAATTATTATTTTTATTGCATTATGATCTGAGAAGGTTACATTTATTATTTCTGCTCTTTTGCATTTGTTTGCAATGATTCTATGCCCTATAACATGGTCAATCTTTGTGAATGTGCCATGTGCAGCTGAGAAGAAGGTGTATTCCTTTTTGTCCCTATTTATTTTTCTCCACATATCAATTAGATCTAATTTTTCTAGGACTTCATTCACCTCTGTTACCTCTTTCTTATTTATTTTTCGGTTTGATTTATCTAGCTCTGACAGAGGAATATTTAGATCTCCCACTAGTATGGTTTTACTATCTATTTCCTTCTTGAGCTCTGCCAGTTTCTCCTTTATGAATTTGGGTGCTATGCCACTTGGTGCATACATATTGAGCAGTGTTATTTCCTCATTGTTTATACTGCCTTTAATCAGGATGTAATGACCTTCCCTGTCTTTTTTAATCATATCGATTTTTACTTTGGCTTTGTCAGAAATCATAATAGCCACTCCTGCCTTCTTTTTCTCATTTGACCCCCAAAAGATTTTGCTCAAGTCGTGAACCTTAAACTTGTGTTTGTCTACCCGCCTCATATGTGTTTCTTGTAGACAACATATGGTAGGATTTTGGTTTCTAATCCACTCTGCTATTTGCTTCCATTTTATGAGTGAGTTCATCCCATTCATATTCAGAGTTATAATCATCAGTTGTGCATTTGCTGATATTTTCGTATCCTCCCCTATTCCTACCCCCTTTTTCTAATACTTTTTCCTTTTAAACCAGTGGTTTGCTATTGAGCTGCTATCCCTTATCCCCTCCCTTGATTAACTTCCCTTTCTACCCCATCCCTTATTTTCCCCCTCTTTTTGTTTTTAAAGGTCTTATGAATTCCTTCCCCCTTCTTCTCCCCCCCCCTTTTTTTGACCTCCTCATTCCCCTGCTCCCCTTGGTTTATCCCTTCTAATTTTCTCAGAAGGGTTAGATCAGAGTTTTATGTCCCAATGGATAGTATAGCTACTCTTCCCTCTCCTGGTTGATTACACTGAGAGTAAGGTTTGATTATTACATCTTAATGCTCTCTTCCTCTCCTTCTTATAATAGTATTTGTCCCCTCTCCTTCCCATGCCCTCTTTGTGTGTAATATAATATCCTATTTTATTCACTCAAATTTCTCTTGGTGTCCCCTGCTATTCACCCCCTCTTTCCCATCCCCCATGTCATCTTAGATTATTTAGTGTTCCACCCTCACCCTGTGAATTATTCTTCTGATTACTATAATAGTGAATACTATAATAGTGAATAGAGTTCACTACAGAGAATTATACATAACATTTCTCTACATAGGAATACAGATAATTAGATCTCACTGAGGCCCTTAAAAAGGCAAATTTAAAAATTATAAGTTTTCTTTCTTTCCCCTCTGTATCTTAGTTACCTTTTCATGTTTCTCTCGATTTTTGTGGTTGGATATCAAACTTTCCATTTAGCCCTGGTCTTTTCTGTGCAAATACCTGGAATTCTTCAATTTTGTTGAATGCCCATATTTTCCCCTGGAAATATATAGTCAATTTTGATGGGTAGTTGATCCGTGGTTGCAGGCCCAGCTCTCTTGCCTTTCTGAATATTGTATTCCAAGCCTTGTGATCTTTTAGCGTGGAGGGTGCCAGATCCTGTGTGATCCTGATTGGTGCTACTTGATATAAGAATTGTCTCTTTCTGGCTTCTTGTAAGATTTTTTCTTTTGCTTGAAAACTCTTGAATTTACCAATTATATTTCTGGGTGTTTTCTTATCTGGATCGAATGTCTCAGGTGTTCTATGAATCCTTTCAATGTCTATTTTGCCCTCTTTTTGTAGGACTTCAGGGCAATTTTGCTGAATAATTTCTTTTAGTATGGAGTCCAGGTTTCTATTAATTTCTGGTTTTTCTGGAAGACCGATTATTCTCAAATTGTCTCTTCTAGACCGGTTTTCTTGGTCTGTCACTCTCTCATTGAGATATTTCATGTTTCCTTCTATTTTTTCAGTCTTTGGCTTTGTTTTATTTGTCATTGTTGTCTTGAGAGATCATTAGCTTCTAATTGCTCAATTCTAGCCTTTAGGGATTGGTTTTTGGCTATAATCTTTCTGTTTTTGGCTATAATCTTTCGGTTTTAGGCTATGATCTTTTGGTTTTTGGCTATAATCTTCTGGTTTTTGGCCATAATATTCTGGTATTCCTTTTCAATCTGGTCATTTCTGGTGTTCAATTTGCTTATCAGTTCATTTGGTTTCTGAGCCTCACTTTCCAATTGCAAGATTCTACCTTTTAAACTGTTATTTTCTTGCCAGATCTCTTCCATTTTCCTCAAAATCTCAGTTTTGAACTCTTCCATAGCTTGTGAGTTTTCCTTATTTGAGGTGGGTCCGGATGCTTGTTTGTTCTCCTCCTCTGTTTGCTCGGTTGTCTGGATTTTCTCTGTGTAAAAGTTGTTGAGTGTTAAAGACTTCTTTTTCTTGTTGTTAATCTTTCTCTTCTGGACTTCCTGAGACTGGGAAGCCATCTTTAGCCCAGCAGCTTCTCAGGTTTATCCTCGAGCTCAAGTCTGTCCACGGTCTTTTGTCTCCTGAGGTCTGAGTTCTTGTGTTTTTTTCCAAGGTCAAGTCCCCTGGTGGACCCCCTTTGCTTGATCCTCTGCTGGAGGTTTCTTTACAAGTCTCCGCGCGCTACTTCCACAGTCGTATACCCGTCTGCACTGGTTCCCCACTCAGGGTTTCAGAGCTTTTGCTCATGGCAGTCTCTGCCTCTACCCACACCTCTGCCCACGCCTGCACTCTGAGCCTCTGCTCTGGGCCCTGCATCTGCTCTTGGTGCCCTGCTCCTGTTCTCAGTGTTTGTGTGTTTTCTTTAGCTTTTTGGGGTCCTAAATCTTGCTGCTCTCAGGAACAGGCCCTGGAGCTGCCAATGACTTGATGGGTGCCCCAAACTTGCTCTATTTCTTTTTAGCTGGCCTCAGTGCTACAGGTGTTGTGTGTGGAGGGGTTGGGGGTGCTGTGGTTGCTCAGCCCGCGATTTAGTGAGAGCTGTTTCACCCCTTTATAGCATGGAAATGCCCCGATTCCACGTACCTTCCACACTGTGCCCTTTTGTGGGGTTCCTCCGTTCGTCTGGACTTGTTTTTACATCCCCTTGAGGAGTTTTGTGTGTTTTGGTCAGGAGAAGTTAAGAGCTGCTTCTTACTCTGCCGCCATCTTAACCCGGAACCTCCCTGAGGTCTTGTTTTATATGCATGTAGGGCTGCAACATTTTTGATTTCCTCTAATTCTTTTTATTTGCTGGTAGATTTATCCTCTTTTAATTGCTCCTTTAAATCTTTTATGATATCATCTTTTTCTCTAATTGGTTCTTTGGATTCTTTGACTTCCTGATTTCCTGAGTGAACATATTCAGCAGTTTTATGTAGATTGTCCAAAATTAGTGATTCCCATCCTGGACAATGCAAATTAAAGTATGTCCTTATTGGTAGAGAACTGCCCTTAATAAACTTCTTATGTGCTGTAAGTTGGGTTCATTTAAGTCTTAGAACCGTAAAATCATTTCCCCAGCTTTGAAAAGTTTATCTAAATCTGTTATGGGGTGCTCATTTATCTCTTGCCTTAACTTTTCATATTTTCCCCAGGAATCAGGTCACTTAGCAAAGGATTTCATAGCTTCTACAAGATCTTCCCTAGCTCTTCTTAGGTACTAGGTTTTGATGACTGTTTAATTCTAGATCTTCATAATATTGTGGCCAAATTGTTAAATTTGTGTTCCTATAGATCTCCTCAATAAATTGTGCTTTCTCTACTGGTGTAAATAATTCAGAAAGAAAAATTTCAATGTCCGAAAATGTGGGATCAAAAAAGTATTAATGCTCTCTTAAATTCTTTTATAGCCTTGAAGGGATTTAAATAAAAGGCAGGCATTCATTGTTTTGGGGTGTCTAGCTCTACAGCAGTGAATGGTTTATGTCTTTTTATATGGTGAAATCCAGAACCTGGCTGCAAAATCATGTGATCAATAATTGGTAATATTGGTACTGCTGGTGCTATAGCCCCTTTCACTTGGACAGAACCTACAATGGTGCTCTTCTCTGGTGATGATTTGAGAACAGAAAGAGTAGCACCTGTGTCAAAAAGAGCAAGATAAATTTAATTCCCTACTTTAATCATTACTTACACTAATAATATTTTAGCCACAACTGGAGAGCAGAAGAAAAAAAAACTGTGATAAAACACAAGCAAGTGGGGCAGCTGGGTAGCTCAGTGGATTGAGAGCCAGGCCTAGAGATGGGAAGTCCTAGGTTCAAATCCGGCCTCAGACACTTCCCAGCTGTGTGACCCTGGGCAAGTCACTCTTCCACCAAAGAGCCAATACAGAGAAGTTAAGGGTTTAAAAATTAAAAAAAAAAACACACAATCAAGCAAAATAAATTTCTACCTTGATCATGTCTAAAAATATTTTTTTAGTGTGTATGTTTTAGATCTTCAGCTATGTCACAAGTTCCCAAGGAGCAATGGTGCTGCTTCATGTCAGAAGAAGAAGAGGAAAATGAAGAAAAGAAAGAATGGGAAAAAGATGAGTATGGTATTGAAGAGTTAAGTATCTTGGAAAAATTACAAATACTGGCAAAATATTTAAGAAAAGAACATGTGTATTGTACTTGGTATAGAACAATCCATGAAGATGAAGAAGATTCATTTATGAACTGCCCTGGACCAACTTCTGCAGATCATGACTAAAAATTTTTCTAATAAAAGGGGATCAAGAAAAAAAATCTTCATCACTAGAACTCTAGAAATATGATTGCACTGATCATAATCCTTTTTTTCTATATAAATTACTTAAAGACAAGATTAAGCTGACTTCCTTTTTGAAGAAATTCCTTAACTTCTCATGGCTTTCTTTCTAGCCCCTCATGTAAGTTAGAAAATTCAATAGATTTCTCAGATCATCAATTCCTTTATCTATGAATTGAGAGGATGAAATCAGATGATCTAATGTATCATTTATATTTATAAAATATTCCTAATCTAAAGGTTAGCCTAAGATTTACATTCTGTAGTATATACTATTAAATATTTGATCATAGTATTTCATCTAATTATTTCATATTATATTAGTTTTATTTACTTTTAAGAACAGAAATTATTTCCTCTACTTTTAAAAAATCTTCATTACAACTAACAGTGTAGGGAAGCAAGTATTATTTCTTGTTGTTCAGTCATTTCAGTCCTACTTGACTATGCTTTTCTTCATCTGGATTTTTTTTAGTAAAGATGCTAGAGTAGTTTTGTAATGGTTAGAACGAGTGGTTACCAAAAATTGTAATTAACCCTTAAATCACAAGACTGTTTATAGCTAGATTT
>NW_025367299.1:0-6151 GCF_016433145.1 Gracilinanus agilis | reverse complement strand
AAGCCAGGTAGACCAAAAACAGAGAAAGAAAACTACAGACCAATCTCCCTAATGAACATAGATGCAAAAATCTTAAATAGAATACTAGCAAAGAGACTCCAGCAAGTAATTAAGAAGATCATCCACCATGATCAGGTGGGATTTATACCAGGAATGCAAGGATGGTTCAACATTAGGAAAACCATCCACATAATTGACCATATCAACAGTCTAACAAACAAAAATCACATGATTATCTCAATAGATGCTGAAAAAGCCTTTGACAAAACACAGCATCCATTCCTATTGAAAACACTGAAAAGTATAGGAATAGAAGGACCTTTCCTAAAAATAATAAACAATATATACCTAAAACCATCAACAAGCATTATATGCAATGGGGATAAATTAGAAGCCTTTCCAATAAGATCAGGAGGAAAACAAGGATGCCCATTATCACCTCTATTATTTAACATTGTACTAGAAACATTAGCAATTAAAGAAGAAAAAGAAATTGAAGGTATCAAAATAGGCAAGGAGGAGACTAAGCTATCACTCTTTGCAGATGATATGATGGTATACTTAAAAAATCTTAGAGAATCAACTAAGAAGCTAGTAGAAATAATCAACAACTTTAACAAAGTTGCAGGATACAAAATAAATGCACATAAATCATCAGCATTTCTATACATTTCCAACACATCACAACAGCACGAGGTAGAAAGAGAAACACCATTTAAAATCACCCTAGACAATACAAAATACTTAGGAATCTATCTACCAAAACAAACACAGCAATTATACGAAAACAACTACAAAACACTTTCCAAACAAATAAAACTGGATCTAAACAATTGGAAAGCCATTAATTGTTCATGGGTAGGATGAGCTAACATAATAAAAATAACCATTCTACCCAAATTAATTTACCTATTTAGAGCCATACCTATCAAACTACCAAAAAACTTCTTTACTGAATTAGAAAAAACTATAACAAATTTCATTTGGAATAACAAAAGTTCTAGAATATCAAGGGAAATAATGAAAAAAATGTGAAGGAAGGGGGTCTAGCAGTACCAGATATTAAACTATACTATAAAGCAGCAGTCATCAAAACAATATGGTACTGGCTAAGAGACAGAAGGGAGGATCAATGGAATAGACTTGGGGTAAATGACATCAGCAAGACAGTGTATGATAAACCCAAAGAGCCCAACTTTTGGGACATGAATCCACTATTTGACAAAAACTGCTGGGAAATTTGGAAAACCATATGGGAGAGATTAGGTTTAGATCAACATCTCACACCCTACACCAAGATAAATTCAGAATGGGTGAATGACCTGAATATAAAGAGGGAAACTATAAATAAGTTAAGTGAACACAGAATAGTATACTTGTCAGATCTCTGGGAAAGGAAAGATTTTAAAACCAAGCAAGAGTTAGAGAAAATTACAAAATGTAAATAAAATGGTTTTGATTATATTAAACTAAAAAGCTTTTGTACAAACAAAAACAATGTAGTCAAAATCAGAAGGGAAACAACAAATTGGGAAAAAATCTTTATAACAAAAAACTCTGACAGGGGTCTAATTACTCAAATATACAAGGAGTTAAATCAATTGTTTAAAAAATCAAGCCATTCCCCAATTGAAAAAATGGGCAAGAGACATGAATAGCCAATTTTCAGGTAAAGAAATCAAAAGTATTAATAAGCACATGAGAAAGTGTTCTAAATTTCTAATAATTAGAGAAATGCAAATCAAAACAACTCTGAGGTATCACCTCACACCTAGCAGATTGGCTAAAATGAAAGAAGGGGAGAATAATGAATGTTGGAGAGGATGTGGCAAAATCGGGACATTGATGCATTGCTGGTGGAGTTGTGAAATGATCCAAACATTCTGGCTGGCAATTTGGAACTATGGTCAAAGGGCTATAAAAGACTGCCTGCCCTTTGATCCAGCCATACCATTGTTGGGTTTGTACCCCCAAAGAGATCATAGATAAACAGACTTGTACAAAAATATTTATAGCTGTGCTTTTTGTGGTGGCAAAGAACTGGAAAGGGAGGGTATGCCCTTCAATTGGGGAATGGCTGACCAAATTGTGGTATATGCTGGTGATGGAATACTATTGTGCTAAAAGGAATAATAAACTGGAGGAGTTCCATGTGAACTGGAAAGACCTCCAGGAACTGATGCAGAGTGAAAGGAGCAGAGCCAGAAGAACATTGTACACAGAGATGGACTTCTGTACCAGCAGCAATACAATGACACAGGACAGCTCTGAGGGATTTATGGAAATGAATGCTACCCACATTCAGAGGAAGGACTGCAGGAGAGGAAACATATAAGAAAAACAACTGCTTGAACACTTGCATTGATGAGGACATGATTGGGGATGTAGACTCAAAACTACCACACCAATTCAATTACCATCAATTTCGAAATAGGTCTTGATCAATGACACATGTTAAAACCAGTGGAAATGTGCATCGGCCATGGGTAGGGGGATTGCAGGGGGTGAAGGGGAAAGTAGGAGCATAAATCATGTAACCATGTTAAAAATGAATATTAATAAATGTTTAAAAAAATTTTTTAAATATTACTCAACTTTAAGAAAGACCTTTAAAATCTGGTGGAAGCACTGTAGGCAAGTAGTTGAAATTTGGACTTCTTTTATAATTCCCAGTTTGAATAAAAATGATTTACTCATCCAAAAAAAAAAAAGAATTAGCACCTGCCCTTAAAAAACTCACAGTCTTGTAAGGTATGGGCACAGATAAATGCAAGGATGAGTAAAAACAAAACCATTTCAAAAACATTTGGCAGGATCAATGGAGAAAGTCAAATCCTAACTGAGCCGTGGTAAGAAAATATGGATTATAAGAGACAGAACTAAGGGGGAAGTGGATTCCAGACATGGAAGACAGCTGATACCAAGATATAGAAAAAGGAGATTGAATGTCTGTAAAGTGGGAATAATAATTGTACCTACCTCAGAGGATTGTTGTAGCAATCAAATGAGATAATATTTGAAAGATGCTCAATGCCATACTGGGCACATAGTAGGCACTATACAAGTGCTAGTTATTATTATTAATAAGTGTGACAACTTTTATTTTTACCTTATATTTTAAATTTCACTTTTCATATGTGTATGTCTTTTTCCCCACCTTGATTACAAATAGTTTGGGATCAATAGACATCTCAGTCTATATATCTTTGTCGCCTCCACAACATCTAACAAGGTATCGCACTCATAGACTTTTTTGTTCAATCAGTGTTCTCTGATTTAACTTGCTTTGAATTGGCAGGACAAACACAAGACAATTTATTCCTTTCATCTTGCATTTCAACTTTATAATGAAGAGACTTCCTTTCCCCTGATTGCAGTGTTTGTCATTATTACTTGACTACCTAATCCTCTTATTATAATTACTCAAACATGTTTACTAACGGCTTTGTCTTCTAAGCTTCAGCAATATGTTTTGGAAAGGATTCCACACCAATTTGCTCCAGAAAATTATGGTCATTCTGCTTCTCTAATCATTCATCCACCTTCCATTTGCCTTCCCTACAAACTTAAAGTTGCTTTCTTTTCTCAACATTTTCTAAGTCAAGTATCAAATTTATTGGCAAAAAAAAGTACTTGCAAAAACTATAATAATATGAGATCATTTAAATCCTTCCTGTTGGATAGAGGGAAATGCCTTAGGGACCAATTAAAATAAAGGAGATATGCCTCCTCATCGGACCATTTTTTTTTGAGACTCGGATATATGTATCCAAGTCTCAAAAAAAGCTCTTTTTCTTTCCTGGGTTCCTTAAAATCATTATAAATACCTACTTTTGTGGTGCCTTATTAAAGCACCCATCACTAAGAAGTTAACAATTGCATGAGCAGACGATGAGGGGTTTTTATTAGTGAACAGATAAACTGTGAGATATTTCCTAATAAACGAGCTATTAACTCTGCCCAATACCAATTGGAAGTGGCTCTCTATCATTAAAATATTGCCTTATACTCCCATGAGACAATGATACAGAGGATCTTTTTTCTATCCTTTGAGTCTACATGTTTTAGCTTCTATAAAAGAATGGTTATGTTCAGTAAACTAATGGAAGCCTCCATAACCTCCTTATAATTTGAAAAAGTTATTCTTCTTCACAGCATTGTTCCCATTAAAACCAGGTCAGGGACTATGAAAATGGGATGATTGCTATTATAAAGCTGTTAAGGAAGGGTTTGAAGGTTTAAACTAAAGTATATCTTGAACATAAAAATTCATGAAAGTAGTATCACAGATCCAGAGCTGAAAGGAATGGCAAAGCTCATATAATACAATCTAATTTTTAGGAAAAGGAGCTGAGATCCAGGAAAGCTAAATGTTTTCTCCAAAATCATACAAATAATAAGTGTCAGAGACAGAATTTTAACCTGGCCCTTTGTATCTATTCCTCTATTTTCTCATTTCTGTCCTTAGAATCTCTTCCTCAATACCTTTAAGTTTAGGGATTATCTTAATGGTTTAACTAAAAATATTACTTACACTTTCTCTAGTTACTAAATGTAACATTCATATAGCAATTTGTAATTATAAAGCACTTCATGTACATGACTACATTTTATTCTCATAATAATCTTAAGAAATTTTTATTATATCTATTGAAGAAATAGAGACTCTGAGAGGTTTGTGTTACCTAGTCATTAAATTGTAACAATAGGTCTCTAATTTCAAGTTCAAGGCTCATTTTACTGGATCATGTTCTCTCTCTATTAGTCAGCAAAGCAACCCATTATATACACACACACACACACACACACACACACACACATATATATATATAAAGCTAGGCACTAATTGGTCCTTTGCTTACTGGTTTATATAAAAATATTTAGATAAATTTATATATATGTAATATAAATTTTATATAAATTTATATAAATTATACTGGTTTATTTTATATAAATTTATTACTGGTTTATACAAAAAATCTTAAGTTAGGAGATAATTGGTCCTTTGCTTACTGGCTTATATAAAAAATTGTATATAAATTTATATAAAATTTATATGATATAAATTTTATTTAAATTCATATAAATTATATTGGTTTGTTTTATATAAATTTATTATTGGTTTATATAAAAAAATCTTAAGCTAGGAGCTAAGAGGATATATATATAGATATATAGATATATAGATATACCAGTAAACAAAGGACCAATTAGCTCCTAGTTTAAGATTTTTTTTTTAAGTTACCTCAAATCTTAGGATATTTCATGAGTGAAGGTTTAGTCCAAAGCAGGTCCTTTCTAACCTAGAGTCACTGTAGGATATGGGCTAAGTCCTGGGTTCTTAACCTTTTTATATCATGAACCCCTTTAGTCTGATGAACATAGGATTTAAATTAATGTACAGTACATTAAGTATTATTTTTATAAAGTTTGTTTTCCGACAAATTAGAACCACGTGACTAAGTTTTCTACCTGTTCAAAAGTCTCGTGTTCACAGCTGCCCTCACAGAAAGAAAAGAGATTAAGAGACCGATCTCCAACCAATTTATATCCTGTCTACATCAGCACGTAACAACAGGAAGTGAGGGGGGTCCTGGGAATCATAGTTTTGCTGGGAATCATAGTTTTTAGGGTAACAGATTTTAATTACACATAAAGCCTATGAACTCCTCAGAAAAATGTTTTTAGTGCATTAAATTAAACACACTAGATCACAAAAAAAAACAAATTATATTGAAATAGTTATTTTAAAAATTCATGTTTACAAACCATAGGATAAAGAACCCTTGGACTAAATCAGCTCCCCTGGAATTCAACAAGGAGGTTACAAAACTGATCCATGAAGATGAAATTGGGGTTCAGAGATCCTCTCACAACTCTGGGAATACAACTATTTCAGTTCCCAGGCCCTCTTTCTTAGGACAAAGTTATGGCAGCCCCAACAACCTGTTCTCTGAATTGAACTCTATCAGGTTCTCTAGCTGGGCTTGCCTGACCCTATCCTACCAGAATTTGAAGGGCTCCAAGGGGAAAGAATCATGAGAGAAGAGACCTTTGCATGCATTTTTTTTTTACATTTATTAATATTCATTTTTAACATGGTTACATGATTCATGCTCCTCCTTTCCCCTTCAACCCCCCCCCCGCACCC
>NW_025367298.1:0-5039 GCF_016433145.1 Gracilinanus agilis | reverse complement strand
ATATATATATATATATATATACAGGTTCATTTTGAAATAATCATCTTGTGGAAGGAAATAGCACAAAGGAGAATCATCAGACTTATTGCCAGAATTACTGAGCTTTGAGCTACCTCTATTGGGCAAGGGCTAGGATAATACAGTGAAAACTTGAGAGGGCTCCCCATCTCAAAAGGTTTACAATCTAAGTACAGGAGAAAGTGCAGAAAAGAGAATTCAGTCACAAAAGATGAAGAGAGGATCTTAGGGAACTTAAAAGTACAGTGAGAGGGATGAGGGTTAAGTCCAGGGTTACTTAAGTCATATCACTAGTTTATGTCTGTTCCTGAAGGTCTTGAGTGTGTAGAGGCAGGGCATGTAGTAAGCACTGATGGACCTTAAGAGTTAGTGGCAGTAGCCGAGCTTTTTGTGGTGGCAAAAAACTGGAAAGCGAGGGTATGTCCCTCAATTGGGGAATGGCTGAACAAATTGTGGTATATGCTAGTGATGGAATACTAGTTTGCTCAAAGGAATAATAAACTGGAGGAAATTCCATGTGAACTGGAAAGACCTCCAGGAATTGATGCAGAGTGAAAGGAACAGAGGCAGAAGAACATTGTACACAGAGACGGATACACTGTGGTAAAATTGAATGCAATGAACTTCTGTACTGGCAGCAATGCAATGACCCAGGACAATTCTGTGGGATTTATGGACAAGAACACTATCCACATTCAGAGGAAGAACTGCAGGAGTGGAAACACAGAAGTAAAACAACTGCTTGAACACATGGGTTGATGCGGAAATGGTTGGGGATGTAGACACTAAATGACCACACCAATGCAACTATCAATAATATGTAAATAAATCTTGAATGATTACACATGTCAAAACCAGTGGAAATGTCCATTAGATATGGGGAGGGGCTTTGAAGGGGGGGAGAAGGGGAAATTAAAAACAAGAATCATGTAAACATGGAAAATTTTTCTAAAAAAATAAAACATTTAAATCTGAAAAAAAAGAGTTAGTGGCAGGGCAGATGGTTAAGTTTGGTGGTCCTCAATCTCATTGGAAGGAATAAAGATGGTGACTTCCATCTCATCATCTAAGTAATGGGTAGCATAGGGTTGGGGACACAAAAAATGAAGGCAGTTCAGAAGGCCCTCCTTTCCCATCCCTTCCATTGGGGCATGTCTTCCTAACTCCTTTGTAGACCAGAAAAAGTCTTATTTCCATTATTACTTACTTCTTATGAATATAGGTACTATTATCCTCTGTTTGACAATGAAGAAACTGAGCTTTGTAGAGGTGATATCACAAAATGACATAAAGAGGAACTGAAATTATACTATGCTAATTAGCATGCATGCTTCTATGCTAAGAGTCTTCAATAGGCTAGTCAAGAATAGAAAGGATTGTCTTGGAAGTGAGTGAGCTCTCCATTAAGGAAGTCTCTTAGCAGGCTAGATACCCATTTGTCAGGGAAATTCTAGGAGCTATTCCTGTTGGGATAAGATTTGTGTAGATGACTTCTGGGGCACTACCTTGAAGATTGGAACTCCTGGACCCAAATATGCAAAAATCACAGAAACCCAGAGTTGGAAGAGATCACACAGTCCAGCTATAAATAAATAATAGTCCCTTCTATAGCATATTAAAAAGCAATCCTTTACTCTCTCTTAGACATAAATGGAAGTATAAGAAAGTTAAGGAATTGAATATTTCATTGAATATTTTCTTTGAGGAACATCCAAGGTAGGATAAACAAGGGATTGGCAACCTGTCTAAAGCAGCAAATGAAGGCTTCCATTGTTCACAAATTCTTGTGGGTGGGGTGGTGAATAGCTTTTTGCTGGGAACTTGATCTCATGTGAAGGGGACTGAGTGCCTCACAAGAATCTTTCTCATTGGTCCAGGGGAGCTAGTTCAGAATTTATTCTTTGCCAGTAAGGTCATATCTGAACTATTCATTCATTCATGAATGTCTTAAACATTTATTAATAATATTATATTCACCTATGATGTGGATGTGTATACATGTTCATTCAGGGTATATTTTATTCTATTCTATGCCCATTAATAGATATCCTTATTATTGCTTATATTTGAATATGAGCTCCTTGGAAGTAGAGATTGTTTCTTTCTTTGTACTTGCAACTCTATCTTCTAAGACAGTGCCTGGCACATAAGAAACAATATATTGTTGATTGGTTGATATTAATGGCAACTAATTTTTATTTTTGCTAATTTGTTAATATAAAAAGCAATCAATTCTATTATTTGCTGAGCACTATGATCTGTCTAGAGGGATGACATTCAGTTAAGACCAAGTCCTGCTATCATGAAGACTATGGGTAACTGAGGGATTATTTATCAGCATGGAGGACTGATTTTAAATTGGAAGAGGGACTCTACTTGACTGATTGACTACAGAGGATGTGTAGTTAGAATGTTGTACCCCAGAATTCCTTCAATATTTCCCAGAATTCCTTCAATATTTCCCAGAATTCCTTTCCATTTCATCCCCAAATTGTGTGCTTACTTTGTTTGTATATAGTTGGGTGTAATCCTGCCCTGGCTCTCCTCTGGTGGCTCTGGGCTTTCCTCTCCCATGTGTGGGGTCTGGGGAAATTTCTTTCTTTACTGAGATTTTACTTCCCTTTACTTCAAGTTATTTACTTCCCAAAACTTCAAATAAACTTTTAAAAATATAAAACTTGGAGTATTTGGATGTTAATTTTTAATCTTACAAGGACCAATAGTGGCACTTGTAGAGATAGATTTCAACTCCATGTAAGGGAAATTGGCTAATGATTTGAGCTGTCCAAATGTGGAACCAGCTGCCTCAGGAGGTAGTGAGTGCCCAGTTCCTAGTGGATAACCAATTATTTTTCATGGTCTTTATAGAAGGCATTTGTGTTTCATATATGGGTTGGGCTAGCAAGTCTCTGAGGTCTCTTCTCACTCTGAAATTCAATGTCCCTTTGGTTATTGAAAGAAAGCCTTGTTTCAAGTTTGGCTTTGAATAGCTGCTTGATAAATGTCTATTGAGTTGAATTCAACTGTGGTGAGAATGGGAAAGAAAGAAATGTGATAAGCTATACTAGTTCTCTCTCTCAATATATATATATATAGCATAAAAGAAATAAAAATCTACAGAACCATTGCCATTTTTATTGTATCCATAGAATACAGCCCAGCTCATTAGCAGACATGGATTATTTGAAATGTGACTTGGAGGACCAAGGCAGTTCACTAACATGTTTAATTCTCAATGTCCATTAAAAAAGCCTTTCTGTCACCCTGGTCCCATCAATTTCTATTGACTATGTGACCCCAGGGTGACTGTATCTGGGCTTTACTCTCCTAGGGCTGTGTTATTTAAAAATCCATCTCATTCTCCATTCATCAATGATGGCTGAAAAGAGGCCAATTCCCCAAGGAGCCCATACTCTTTTGTGCTTGCTTACTTTGAATAAACATCCATCTCACAAAAGCACTGAACCTCCAGGGTGGAAGAGAGATCAGAGTCCTCTGTGGGAACAAAAATCTACTTGATGACATTCTGGACAAAGGTTCATCTAGCCTCTGTAAGAGACTTTTCAGGGCAGGGGATGATACTACTTCTTCCAAAAACCTATCCTTTGGGATGTCAGAATGGTGTTTCCTTGCAAGTAGCCTAAAGCCACCTAAAGCCAGTCCATTCTGATTATATGTATGGCCAAAAGCATAGTTCAGGCTCCTTAACTCAGAACCTGGGCATTTGAAACAAGCTTATTCTGAACTTTTGGCTTCAATTCTATTTCCTCCCCAATCCACCCAATCCATTTTGCCCACAGCATGAGAATAATATTCCTACTAAAGTAATAGGATTGATCAAAACAATATATCCTATCCCTGCCTTCTCTTCTTCCATTTCCTATGTATGAATCTTTTTTGTCCCTAGTCTTCCTCAATAGAATGAAAACTCTTTGAGGCAGGGGCTATTCTCTGGCTTTCTTTGGTCTCTTTCTTTTCTATACATGTACTTTGGTTAATTTCTATGTTATTTCCCTCAGTGGGCTGGGAGCTCCTTGAAAGCAGGGGTAGTTTTGACCTTTCTTTGTATCCCCATGTGTTAGTAAAGTACCTGGCACAAAGAGGACCTTTGAAATTCTCCTGCATTGGTATTGGCCTAAGACCATTGTCCTTTCTGATGTTCTCCATATCTGTAAAACACTTTTCTAGTCTCTCCTTATCAAAATTATAGAATCTGAGAATTGGAAAGGGCCTAAGTGATCATGTATTCTGGTGGCTTCCAAATTTTATTTTTTCATTTTGTACTCCTATCAGTAATATTTTTTTAAAAAAATTGAATACTCCATCTATACACATACACACATATTTATATATCCACTTACAAATTATGTACTACAATATTAATGATTGATAGTATGTAACATAATTTAGAATGTAGAAGTTAAATCTTGTGTTATTCCAGCTGATCTATATTTGAATTGTTTCTTTTTGAATGTTTACATGTTTTGTTTCTTTAACTTGGTAGTTCTGGAATTTGGCTATAGTATTCTTGGGAGTTATCTTTTGGGATCACTTTAAGGAAGTGATCAGTGGATTCTTACCATTTCTATTTTACCCTCTTATTCTAGAATAGCAAGGCACTTTTCATTGATAATTTCTTAAAAGATGACATTTAAGCTCTTTTTTTTTGTTAGAGATTTTGGGGAATCCAATAATTCTTAGATTATCGTTCCTGGATTTGTTTTCCAGGTGACTTTTCTCCAATGAGATATTTCACGTTTTCTTCTATTTTTTCATTCTTTTGACTTTATTTGATTGTTTCTTGATGACTTCTACTTTCCCAATTCTAATTTTTAAGACATGATTTTCTTGAGTGAACTTTTGTACCTTCTTTTCCATTTGGTCATTCTACTTTTTAGAGAGCTATTTTCCTAAGTGAATTTTGTACCTCTTTTTTCATTTGGGCAAGTCTGTTTTTTTTTTAATTTTAAGGATTTTTAGGAATTTTATTCCTTATTATATTATATGATATATAATATCAT
>NW_025367297.1:0-8028 GCF_016433145.1 Gracilinanus agilis | reverse complement strand
GGCTAGTTTTCTTTCTTATAAGTCCCTCAGCCTTGTTCTGGATCCTTGCATTGCTGCTAGTATAAAAGTCTGTTATATCTGATTGTACCACCGTGTATCAGTCTCCATGTACAATGTTCTTCTGGATCTATTCCTTTCATTCTGCATCAATTCCTGGAGGTCATTTCAGTTCACATGGAATTCCTCCACTTTATTATTCCTTTGAGCACAATAGTATTCTATCACGAACAGACACAACAATTTGTTCAGCCTTTCCCAAATAGAAAGACATTCTCTTATTTTCCAATTTTTTGCCACCAAAAAGAGTGCCGCTATAAATATTTTTCTACAAGTCTTTTTCCTTATTATGTCTTTGGGGACAAGCAGTGCTATGGCTGGATCAAAATGCAGATAGTCTTTTAAAGCACTTTGAACATAGTTCCAAATTGCCATCCAGAATGGTTGGATCAGTTCACAACAACACCAGCAGTACATTAATGTCCCAATTTTGCCACATCGCCTCCACATTCATTACTCTAATTTTCTGTCATTTTAGCCAATTGGCTAGGTGTGAGGTGATACCTCAGAGTTGTTTTGATTTGCATTTCTCTAATTATTAGATATTTAGAACACTTTCTTATGTGCTTTATCTGAGAATTGCCTATTCATTTCCCTTGCCCATTTATCAATTGGGAGATGACTTGATTTTTTGTACAATTGATTGAGATCCTTGTATATTTGAGTGATTAGACCTTTATCTGACTTTTTTGTCATAAAGATTTTTTCCCCAATTTGTTGTTTCCCTTCTAATTGTGGTAGCATTGATTTGTATGTACAAAAATGTTTTAGTTTAATGTAGTCAAAATTATTTATTTTACATTTTGTGATTTTTTTTCTGACTCTTGCTTAGTTTTAAAATCTTTCCCTTCCCATAGATCTGACAAGTATACTATCCTGTGCTCACCCAATTTACCTATAGTTTCCTTCTTTATATTCAAGCCATTCACCCATTCTGAGTTTATCTTGGTATATGGTGTGAAATGTTGATCTAGGCCCAATATCTTCCGTATTATTTTCCAATTTTCCCAGCAAATTTCGTCAAATAGTGGTTTTTTTTGTCCCAAAAGCTGGTTTCTTTAGGTTTGTCAAAAACTGTCTTGCTGAGGTCGCTTACCCCTAGTCTATTCCACTGATCCTCCTTTCTGTCTCTTCACCAGTACCATATTATTTTAATGACTACTACTTTGTAGTATAGTTTAAGATCTGGTACTGCTAGGCCACCTTCCTTCATATTTTTTTTCATTATTTCCCTTGATATTTTTGGTCTTTTGTTCTTCCAAATTAACTTTGTTGTAGTTTTTTTCTAATTCAGTAAAAAAGTGTTTTGGTAGTTTGATAGGTATAGCACTAAATAGGTAAATTAATTTGGGTAGGATGGTCATTTTTATTTTGCTAGCTCATCCTACCCATGAGCAATCAATGTTTTTCCAGTTGTTTAGATCTAGTTTTAATTGGGTGGAAAGGGTTTTGTAGTTGTGTTCATATAATTACTGTGTTTGTCTTGGCAGATAGATTCCTAAGTATTTTATATTATCTAGGGTGATTTTAAATGGAATTTCTCTTTCTAACTCTTCCTGATGCAATGTTTTGGAAATATATAGAAATGCTGATGATCTATGTGCGTTTATTTTGTATACAGCAACTTTTCTAAAGTTGTTGATTATTTCCAATAACTTTTTAGTTGAATCTCTGGGATTTTTTAAGTAGACCGTCATATGATCTGCAAAGAGTGATAGCTTGGTCTCCTCATTGCATATTTTGATACCTTCAATTTCTTTTTATTCTCTAATTGCTACTGCTAGTGTGTCCAGTACAATGATAAATAATAGAAGTGGCCACCTTGTTTAATGCCTGATCTTATTGGGAATGCTTCTAATTTAACTTCATTACAGATGATGTTTGTTGATGGTTTTAGATATATGTCATTTATTATTTTTAGGAAAGGTCATTCTATTCATATACTTTCTAGTGTTTTCAGTATGAATGGGTGTTGTATTTTGTCAAAAGCTTTTTCAGCATCTATTGAGATAATTATGTGGTTTTCATTGGTTTGCTTGTTGATTGGTCATATGGTCAATTATGTGCATGGCTTTCCTAATGTTGAACCAACCTTGCATTCCTGGTATAAATACCACCTGATCACAATGAATAACCCTCATGATCACTTGCTGGAATCTTTTTCCTAGTATTCTGTTTAAGATTTTTGCATCAGTGTTCATTAGGGAGATTTGTCTGTAGTTTTCTTTCTCTTTTTTTGACCTATCTGGCTTTGGGATCAGTACCATATTTGCATCATAGAAGGAGTTTGGTAGAACTCCTTCCTTGCTTATTATGTCAAAAAGTTTGTACAGTATTGGAATTAGTTGTTCTTTGAAGGTTTGCTAGAATTCACTTGTGAATCCATCTGGTCCTGGGAATTTTTTCTTAGGGAGTTCTTTGATGGCTTGTTCAATTTTTTTTTCTGATATGGGATTATTTAAGTATTCTATTTCTTCTGCTGTTAATCTAGTCAGTTTATATTTTTGTAAATATTCATCCATTTCACCTAAATTGCTATATTTATTGCCATATAATTGGGCAAAATAGTTTTTAATGATTGCCTTGATTTCCTCTTCATTAGAGATGAGGTCTCCATTTTCATCTTTGATACTGGTAATTTGGTTTTCTTCTTTCCTTTTTTAAATTAGATTGACAAGCACTTTGTCAATTTTATTTATTTTTTCAAAGTGCCAGCTTCTAGTCTTATTTATTAAATCAATAGTTCTTTTACTTTCAATTTTATTGATTTCTCCTTTGATTTTTATAATCTCTAATTTAGTCTTTAGCTGGGGATTTTTAATTTGTTCCCTTTCTAGTTTTTTTGATTTGCATGCCCAGTTCATTGATCTTTGCTTTATCTACTTGTTATTATATGCACTCAGTGATATAAATTTCCCCATCAATACTGTTTTAGCTGCATCCCACAGATTTTTGTAGGATGTCTCATCATTGTCATTCTCTTCAATGAAATTGCTAATTATTTCTATGATTTCTTCTTTAACTATCTGATTTTGGAGAATCATATTATTTAATTTCCAATTAGTTTTTGTTTTGCTTGTCCATGTGCCCTTAATAATTGTTATTTTTATTGCATTATGATCTGAAAATGTTACATTTATTATTTCTGCTCTTTGCATTTGTTTGCAATGTTTCTGTGCCCTACTACATGGTCAATCTTTGTGAATGTACCATCTGCACCTGAAAAGAAGGTGTATTCCTTTTTGTCCCTATTTATTTTTTCCACATATCTATTAATGCTAATTTTTCTAGGATTTCATTCACCTCTCTTTTCTCTTCCTTATTTATTTTTTGGTTTTATTTATCTAAATCTGATAGAGGAATATTTAGATCTCCCACTAGTATAGTTTTACTATCTATTTCCTCCTTAAGCTCTACCAGTTTCTCCTTTAGAAATTTGGATGCTATACTATTTGCTGTGTATATGTTGAGCAGTTATTTCCTCATTATCTATACTGCCTTTTATCAGTATTTATGTAATTACCTTTCCTGTCTCTTTTAATCAGATCTATTTTTGCTTTTGGCTTCATCACAAATCATGATTGCCACTCCTGCCTTATTTTTCTCCATTGAAGCCCAAAAGATTTTACTCCAGCCCTTGACCTTAACCCTGTGTATGTCCCCCTGCCTCATGTGTGTTTCTTATAGACAACATATGGTAGGATTTTGTATTCTAATCCATTTTGCTATTTGCTTCTGTTTTATGAGCGAGTTCATCCCATTCACATTCATGGTTATAATTTTTAGCTATGTATTCCCTAACATTTTGGTGTCCTCTCCTAGTTCTACCCCCTTCATATTACAGTATTTCCTTTTAAACCAGTGGTTTATTTTAAACCAATACCCCTTGTCCCCTCCCTTGATATACTCCCCTTTACACCCCCTCCCTTTTTATTCACCTCTTATTATTGTTAAGGCCTAATGAATTCCCTTCCCCCTCTCTTCCCCTCCCTTTAAGAACTCCCCCCAACTGTCCCTCTTGATTTGTCCCTTCTGACTTTATCCATAGGGTTAGATAGAATTTGATATCCAAATGGATATAGCTAGTCTTCCCTCTCAGGATTAATTCCACTGAGAGTAAGGTTTAAGTATTTCCTTTTATGCTCTCTTCGTCTCCTTCTTATTATAATATTCCTCCCCTCCCCTTCCCATGGCCTCTTTGTGTGGTATAGATTATCCTATTTTTCTTATTCCTTCAAGTTACTCTTGATTCCATCTTCTATTCCCACACAAAGACTTTTCCCCTCATTTCATCTTAGACCATTTAGTACTCCAACTTCTCCTTATTACTAATTCTTCTAATTACTATAATAGTGAGTACATTTTTTAGAATTACATATTCTATTTCTCCATGTAGAAATACAAATAATTTGATCTTAATTAAAGCCCTTGAAGAAGCCAATTTAAAGATAAGAATTTTGTTTCTTTCCCCTCTCTTTCTTATTTACGTTTTCATGTTTCTCTTGATTTTTGTGGTTGAATATCAAACTTTACATTTAGTCCTGGTCTTTTCTTGGAAAGTTTCTATCTTGTTGAATGTCCGTAATTTCCCCTGAAAGTATATAATCTGTTTTTATGTGTATGTGATCCTTGGTTGTGGACCCAATTCTCTTGCCTTTCTGAATATCATGTTCCAAACCTTGAGGTCTTGTAGTTTGGAGGCTGCCAGATCCTATGTAATCCTGATTGGTGTTCCTTGATATCTGAATTGTCTCTTTCAGGATTTTTAATATTTTCTCCTTAACTTAGAAGCTTTTGAATTTGGCTATTATATCCCTGCGGGTTGTCTTCTGAGGATTTAGTGTAGAGGGTGACCTATGGATCCTTTCAGTGTCTATTTTGCCATGTTGTTCAAGAACATTGGGGCAGTTTTGTTGGATAATTTCTTGTAATACACTATCTAGATTTATATTTGTCTCTAATTTTTCTGAAAGCTCGATAATTCTCAAGTTGTCTCTTCTAGACCTGTTTTCTTGGTCCATTAATTTCTCATTGAGATATTTCATGTTTCCTTCTATTTTGTTAGTCTTTTGACTTTGCTTTATTAATTCTTATTGTTTTGTGAGATCATTGGCTTCTAATTGCCCAAGTCTAGCCTTTAGAGACTGGCTTTTGGCTATAATCTTTTCCTTTTTAATCGGGTCTATCTGATTCTTCAAACCTTCCAGCTGGTCATTTCTGATCTTCAATTTGCTTATCAATACATTTGGTTTCTGAGCCTCACTTTCTAATTGTGAAATTCTGCCTTTTAAACTGTTATTTTCTTGCCAGAACTCTTCCATCTTTCTCATGATCTCAGATTTGAACTCTTCAAGATCTTGTGACCCATTTTCATTTTTTGAGACGGTTTAGATGTTTTTAATTGTTTATCCTCCTCTGTTTTCTGAGTTTTTTCTGTGCAGATGTTATCAAGTGTTAGAGTTTTTTTTTTTTTTTCTTGGTCTTCTTGTTTATTTCTTGGGGCTTGCTTGGCATCATTATGCTTTATCAGCCAGAAGTATAAGTAAGGCAATCTGACTCTCTTTGTATGGAGTTAGGGAGCAGTTTTTGTCTAAAGCTATTTTGTGAGTCTCCTGGCTTCTCTGGGGACTCTCCTGGGGTCTCTGGTCTAGCTGTTTTCAGGGTCAAGTCCCCGTGTTCCTAGCCAGTGGCCCAGAGCCCAGAACTTGGCCCACACTTACTCCACCATCTGAAGTTTCCCCCTGAATCTGAGCGAGCTGTCGTTGTCTCTCTCTACCCCACTCCTGTGCCCAAGGTCTGAGCTTTCCAGCCTCCTGGGGTCTCTGGTCTAGCTGCTTTCAGGGTCAAGCCCCCATGGTCCTAGCTGGCTTCCCAGAGCCTTGAACTTGGCCCATGCTTGCTTTCCCCTGAGTCTGAGAGCTCTGGGAGCTGTTGCTGCCTCTCTCAGCCCTACTCCCATGTCCAAGGTCTGAGTTTTCCAGCCTCCTGGGGTCTCTGGTCTTGTTGTTCTCAGGAGCAAGCTCCTAATGGTGCCAGTAAGTTGCCAAGGAGCTAGTTATTGGGCTCCGGCTGGCTCCAAATCTGAAGCGCAGTCTCTGTCTCTGGTACTGTGGGTGGGATGGGGGAGGGTTGATCTGCTCACATTTTGATGGGAGCTATACCACCCCCTTATAGCATGGAAGTACCCAAATCCCATGTACCTTCGATACTGCACCCTATTGTAGGGTCCCTTCTTTCATCTGGATTTTTTTTTTGTCTTTTGGAGGTACACTCTATCAGTTGGTAAGGAGAGAAAGTAGCCTTGGCTCTACTCTGCCATCATCTTAACCTGGAAGTTCCTCTAGTGTTTTATTTCTTCAGATGATCTATTTAATTATGAGTCTTAACTTAAAATATGATGTCACTAAAGTGAAAGAATTTCATTTAACATTATGAGTAGAAGTTAATGGGCATTTGTTCAATGAAGAAACTTGGTAAACCTATATGATTTATTTCAGGTTATGTTAATTATTAAAAATGGTTGTTTTTTTTCTATATCAATTCATGGAGCCAAATCGTCTTTCACCAACTATGTGAGGATCTATCACTTCATCATTAAACTATTAATTTGTTTGCTAATTGATTTTGTCTTAGCCCTATAATTTTATTGATATGGGAGCCTCCCGGCTATACAAATACTTTCTCTTGTTACAAAGTGGTATTTGAAAATCACAGGATTTCTGATTAGAGTCAGGAAAAACGTAGAGATCATCTAATTCAACTTTGCTTTGAAAATCAGTTAGTCAGCCAACATTCATTAAGCACTAAATACATCTGCCAGGCACTGTGCTGGGATCTTTGTATTAAGGCAAAAACAATCCCTGTTTCAATGAGTTAACTATCTAATCATGGAGAATATGTGTCAATAAATAGGTACCTACAAGACTCATAGAATAGATGGAAAGTGACTTTAGCAGAGTAGGAAGAAGAGGAAATAGAATGATATGCTGGGAAGAAAAAATAGAAGTGGGATTTGAACCCAAGTACTTTTATTCTTGAGCCAAATCTCCTTTCGTCTAGAGTTCCACTTTTCTCTTCTCTCTAAAAGCTTTAGAGAGCTGCCTGCATCATTACAAGATTGAATTCCTTGCCAGGGGAATCAGTCATTATACAGAAGAGGCAAGACTTTAGCTCAGTAGTCTTGACTTTTTGTACTCAAGTACATGATGTCTATTGGATCCAAACAAAAATCCCTTTATATTAGTAGTTAAGTTGCATTGTGGATAACTCGATGAACAGCCAGAAAGACCCAAGTTCCATTCCACCCTTAGACATTCTCTATCTGTGTGACCCTGGGAAATCCATGTCTAAAATTGGAGAGTCACTGACCATGAGATATAGTTTTGGAGAATCTCCCTGAAAAGACTGGTGACCCATCACAGTCTTTAATGCTTCATAGGTTTGTTTGTTTTTAAAACTGCACATTCTATCTGAGTATCACTTCTATGACAGAAGAATGGCAAGCACCAGAAAACTGGGGTTAATTGCCTTGCAAATGGTCAAACAGGTAGGAAGTGTCTAAAGCCAACTTTGAACCTAGGTTCTCATGACTCCAGCCTTGATTACCTTGAAGATTAAAAAAATAGTCTTGAAATATATTTCATTACTCTCAACTCAACTAGAATTTATATCATACTGTGTTGTTTTTTGTTTTTTATTTTTTTTAGTAATTTTTTTTTTAAATTTTAAACCCTTAACTTCTGTGTATTGACTTATAGGTGGAAGAGTGGTAAGGGTAGGCAATGGGGGTCAAGTGACTTGCCCAGGGTCACACAGCTGGGAAGTGTCTGAGGCCAGATTTGAACCTAGGACCTCCAGTCTCTAGGCCTGGCTCTCAATCCACTGAGCTACCCAGCTGCCCCCCCCCATACTGTGTTGTTTTATCCTGTATTGGATCAAATTTTCATTTTGCTGTACTGTATGTGTCACATT
>NW_025367296.1:0-3142 GCF_016433145.1 Gracilinanus agilis | reverse complement strand
AATAATTAGAGAAATGCAAATCAAAACAACTCTGAGGTACTACCTCACACCTAGCAGATTGGCTAAAATGAAAGAAGGGGAGAGTAATGAATGTTGGAGGGGATGTGGCAAAATTGGGACATTAATGCATTGCTGGTGGAGTTGTGAACTGATCCAGCCATTCTGGCTGGCAATTTGGAATCATGCTCAAGGGGCTATAAAAGAATGCCTGCCCTTTGACCCAGCCATACCATTGTTGGGTTTGTACCCCAAAGAGATCATAGATAAACAGACATGTACAAAAATATTTATAGCTGCGCTTTTTGTGGTGGCAAAAAACTGGAAAAGGAGGGTATGTCCTTCAATTGGGGAATGGCTGAACAAACTGTGGTATATGCGGGTGATGGAATACTATTGTGCTAAAAGGAATAATAAACTGGAGGAGTTCCAGGCGAACTGGAGAGACCTCCGGGAACTGATGCAGAGCGAAAGGAGCAGAGCCAAAAGAACATTGTACATAGAGACTGATATACTGTGGTAAAATTGAATGTAATGGGCTTCTGTACCAGCAGCAATGCAATGACCCAGGACAATTCTGAGGGATTTATGGTAAAGAATGTTACCCACATTCAGAGGAAGGACTGCAGGAGAGGAAACATATAAGAAAAGCAACTGCTTGAACGCATGGGTCAGGGCGGACATGATTGAGGGTGTGGACTCGAAACTACCACACCAATGCAACCACCAACAATTTGGAAATTGGTCTTGATCAAGGACACATGACAAAACCAGTGGAAAAGTGCGTCGGCCATGAGTGGGGGGAGTGTGGGGGGTGAAGGGGAAAATAGGAGCATGAAACATGTAACCATGTTAAAAATGATTATTAATAAATGTTAAAAAAAAAGAATAGTAAGAAGACTTGGAAGTAAGGAAAGGACCAGATTTTAAAGGTATTTTTAAAAAGAAATATTTTATTATTTTTTAAATTTTAATTTAAAATTTTTTTTATTTTAATTAAATTTTATTCTGGCTCTACTAAAAAAAAAATTAACAGTGTAATAAGGCTTTTGGAACACCTTTTATGGAGAAGATCCATGTTGGAGGTTATATAATAGTAAAGGTGCTTAGGGATCAATTCACAAAGTATCTTAAGGAAGGAAAGATACTAAAGGTATGAAAAAAATCTTGTATCTTAATGGTATTTTATTAATGAGTGAATATTAATAACTACTCTCCTAAAATTTTAACTCCCAGTATAAACAAAATTTTTATGAGATTCATTTATATCTCATATCAAGGGCATTATCAATGACAGTATTAGTAGGGAAACATTTAAGCTTCCACAAGAGAAATTTTAAAATAAACCATGTCTTCACATCACACCCAACTGATTAAAAGGCATAGAGAGTACAAAATTCCACTGCGCTTACTTTTTGTAAATACCAAAAACAGAGTTTGAGTCAATAGAGTAAAACACAATTTGAAAGGTAATCTTTCAACAAAGCACTTTCAATCAATATATCAAAATCATTCAAGATCCCATGAAAGAAATATGAACAGGAATTACCTCTGAACAGAAATATCAGACAAAACATAAAATTGGAAGACATATTCCTAAAGAACCAATAAGGAGACTGAGTGAAATTACTTTCAAAAAAAAAAAAAAACCAAAAGCAATGATCTAGGGCCCTGGGTTGAGGGGAGAGCAGAACCAGCATGAAGCTGTAGCAAGGAGGGAAGCGCAAGCCAAGACTGAGCCACACCCCCACACCCCACATATGCCTGAATCAATGTCTGAGCTAACATCCAGACCTGAGATGCTGCCTGAGCAAATAGATGTACAAGCCAACCAATACTACCTTTAAATTTCAAACCTGTGGAGAAATCTGAACCCACACCCACAGGGTATTCTAGTCTGGGCTTGGGACAAAGAATTAAGTCACACTTTGGGGTGGATGATAGTACTAAGTACTAAGTACTAGGTACTGACCTTTTTGCCTAAAGCTCAGGTTGGAGATCCAAGACAGAATAATCAAGGGTGTGCCTGATTGGATTAAGTCCCCAGAAAGATCAAAAGTTTGGGCCTAAACCTGGGAATAGAATTTGACCAGCTCCTGACCTGATCAAGATCAGAATGAGATAAAAAGCTTGCACCTAAACCTGAGGCAAGTCTTCAAGCTATCAACATTTCTAGGGTCAACTGAATCAGCAGTAGGAGGGGGTTCTCAGAGTTCTCAGCCCTCAGACCATCACATCCTCCCCTCAAGTCTATAATTATAACCTATAATTAGATAGGAAAAATGAGCAAACAACAAAAAAAGCATCTAAATCTAAAGAATGGAGACAAAGAGCACAGTACAGACATAGCAGGGGACAGTGAAAGCAATGGAAACACACCTGAAGTCCAAAAGAAAAATATGGATTGGACAACTATTCTAGAAGAACTATAAAAGGACTTCAGAAGCCAATTGAGAGAGGCAGAGGAAAAGAGGGAAAGATAAATGAAAGTGATGCAAGAAGAAATGGGTCATTTAAAAAAGGAGAACCAAAAACTGAAAGAGGAAAATCAGGTCTTAAAAATCAGAATTGATCATTGTTAGAAGGAAAGAGGAGAAATGAGTTGCAATAAGTAAGAGAGAGAGTTTTGCAAGAAGATAGCTGGTTGCATGCCAGGAACTAAAGAATTCTGGACTCTGGAACTCAGAGACTGTATATGTAGGGAACACCAATTGCCCAGGAGAACTCTTGGATTTTCTGTTTCTGGAGCTGAGTGAGTTTGGGGTTTCTGTCCCCTAGAGCTGAATATAATTAACTCTGTTTGTTCCTGACTTGGAGAAAATCAACTTTAAAGTAAAATCAAAGTGTTCCTGGCTGCTGAGAAGTCCCTCTCTATGAAGGGGTTTTAGAAGGTTTGAGGCTAGTGAGAATCCCTTAGAGCTAGGGAACCCTATTCCTTAACCCTCCCTTCACATTTCTTTGCTATGTTCAAAATAAATCTTTGTCTCTGTTTTTACCAACCTGTCTGGGAGACTTAAAGCATGTTGGTTCCAGTTTTGTTTTTTTAAATACTTTTTTATTTTTAGAAAAAAATTCCCTGATTACAAAAGTCATGTTTTCACTTTACCCTTCACCCCCTTCGCCCCCCCATCCCCCGACTCACCTG
>NW_025367295.1:0-2882 GCF_016433145.1 Gracilinanus agilis | reverse complement strand
TGGATTGAGAGCCAGGCCTAGAGACGGGAGGTCCTAGGTTCTAATCCGGCCTCAGACACTTCCCAACTGTGTGACTCTGGGCAAGTCACTTGACCCCCATTGCCCACCCTTACCACTCTTCCACCTAGGAGCCAATACACAGAAGTTAAGGGTTTAAAAAAATTTTTTTTAATTATTGCTGTTACTATGTACAGTGTTCTGGTTTTCATCACTTTACTTTGCATCAGTTCATGTAAGTCTTTCCAGGTTTTTCTGAAAGTATCCTGCCCATCATTTCTTATAGCACAGTAGTATTCTATTATACTCACATACTACATCTTGCTCAATCATTTCCCAATTGATGGACAACCCCTCAATTTCCAATTCTTTGCTACCACAGAAAGAGTTGCAAGAAATATTTTTATATAAATAGGTCCTCTCCCTCTCTTTTTAAAATCTTTTTGGGATATAGACTAATGGTATTTCTGTGTCAGGGTATGCACAGTTTTAGAACCCTTTGAGCATAGTTCCAAATTGTTCTCCAGAATTTTTGGGTCAGATCACAAGACTAATATCAGTACATTTGTGTCCAGTTTTACATCATCCCCTCCAACATTTATCATTTTCTTTTTTATCATATTGGCCAGTCTGAGAGGGATGAGGTCATGCCTTGGAGTAGTTTTAATTTGTATTTCTCTATTCAAGAGTGATTTAGAGCAGTTTTTTCATAGGATTACAGATGGCTTTGATTTCTTCATTTGAAAGCAGCCTATTCATATCCTTTGACTATCAATTAGAGAATGGTTTATATTTTTATAAATTTGACTTAGTTCTCTATATGTTTGAGAAATGAAACTTTTAGGAGTGAAATGTCCTGTAAAAATTTCCCCAGACTGTCTGCTTTCGTTTTAATCATGGTTGCATTGGTTTTGTTTGCATAAAACCTTTTAAATTTAACATAATCAAAATTACCCACTTTACAACATATTATGCTAACTATCTCTTGTTTAGTCCTAAATGCTTCCTTTATTTAAAGATCAGACAAGGTAAACTACTCCATGCTCCTCTAAATTGCTGTTGGTCTAAATCACATATCCGTGTTGACCTTATATTGTTTTAACATATAAGATGTTGGTCTATCCCTAGTCTCTGCCATACCATTTTTCAAGATTTTTTCACATAATGAGTTCTTATCCTAAAAGCTTCAATCTTTAGATTTATCAAACACTAAATTATTATGGTCATTTATTACTATGTTTTATGTCCCTAATCCATTTCATTGATCTACCACTCTATTTCATAGCCAGTGCCAGATTGCTTTGATGATTATTACTTTGTAATACAGTCTGAGATCTAGTAGTGTTAGGCTACATTCTTTCACATTTTTTTCATTGATTCCTTTGATATTCTTGGCCTTTTGTTCTTCCAGATAAATTTTGCTATTATTTTTTATAATGCTATAAAATAATTTGGGGGCAGTTTTATTCATATGGTACTGAATAAGTAGATTAATTTAAGTTATATTGTCATTTTTATTATATTTGCTTGACCTATCCATAATCAATTAATACTTTTCCAGTAATTAGATCTAATTTTATTAGTGTGAAAGTGTTTTATAATTGAGTCCATATAATTCTTGGGTTTGCCTTGACATTTAGATTCCCAAGTATTTTATATTGTCTATCATTACTTTAAATGGAATTTCTTTTTTCTATCACTTGCTGCTAGATTTTTATGGTAATATATAGAAATACTGATGATATTAATATGAATTTATTTGTATACAGCACCTTTGCTAAAGTTTTTAATTATTTCAACTGATTTTTTTGGTCAATTCTTTAGGATTCTCTATGAATACCATCACATTATCAGTGAATAGTGATAGTTTTGAAGAAGTTTACATTCATTCATTCATGGGGATGATAACTGAATCTTCAGGAACTTATGAGGGGAAAAAAAAAGAATTAGAGTAAGGAAAAATGAGAGTCCATTACAAAGTTCCAGAGTACACTCTTGTGTGGGAAGAAAATATTGTTATTGATCTAGCAAAGGAAGCCAAGAAGGAATGATGAGGCAGGGAAGAAGAGGTTCAAGAGAAATAATGTCAGAAAAGATGAAGGAGGAGAGAGTATTTAGGCAGTGATCAGTTTTGACAGAGAGAAGCACAAGTGGAAGAAAAATCATTGGATTTCACAATGAACGGATGATTAGTAACTTGGGATTTAGCTGCCAACCCCAGGGCTTTTGCCAGGACACTGAGCTGCCTTTCTGCAACTCTTAAGAGCAGGGAAGACATCATGAAAAAGCAGCATTCAAGGTGAACATATTAAAAAGATATTTGGGTTCCGGGTTAAGATGGCGGCAGAGTAAGAAGCAGCTCTTAACCTCTCCTGACCGAAACACACAAAACTCCTCAAGGGGACATAAAAACAAGTCCAGACGAATGGAGGAACCCCACAACAGGGCACAGTGTGGAAGGAAATTCAGAAGAGAAAGAATAATAACAAAAAAAAGAAGTCTTTAACACTCGACAGCTTTTACACAGAGAAAATCCAGACAACCGAGCAAACAGAGGAGGAGAACAAACAACCATCCAGACCCTCCCCAAATAAGGAAAACTCCTCACAAGCTATGGAAGAGTTCAAATCTGAGATTTTGAGGAAAATGGAAGAGATCAGGCAAGAAAATAACAGTTTAAAAGGTAGAATCTTGCAACTGGAAAGCGAGGCTCAGAAACCAAATGAACTGATAAGCAAATTGAACACAAGAAATGACCAGATTGAAAAGGAATACCAGAAGATTATGGCCGAAAACAAGAAGATTATGGCCGAAAACCAAAAGATTATGGCCGAACACCAAAAGATTATAGCCGAAAATCAATCCCTAAAGGCTAGAATTGAGCA
>NW_025367294.1:0-10397 GCF_016433145.1 Gracilinanus agilis | reverse complement strand
AAAAAAAAAAAGTAGTTGAACTGAATTTGCTTCTCATGGTACCACGGTCAGGGAAGACCACCAAGACCCATTTTACTTCTCTCCAGGATATCTTCTCTCAGTTGTAGTTGAGATATATTGTTGCTACTGCTTTTTCTTCTTTTTTTTAATCAATGTTATTTTCAGGTCTGCATTCTCTCCCTCCTACTTCTCCCTCCTCCCTCTTTGAGAAAGCAATAAAATCAAAACCTATTACAAACATGTCTGATCAAGGAAAGCAAATTCCTGCCTTAACAATCTCTTTAAAAAAACTATACCTAAATCTGCCCTGTGCGTCCATCACCTCTCTATGTGGAGATGCTCTGTCACCTTTTCTTCTGAATGACCTCCACCTAATTTTTTAAGCTATTTTTTTATTTGGAGCAATAAATGGATCTTTTGAGTCTTTCATATACTCCAGTGGTTCCCAAACTTTTTTGGCCTACCGCCCCAGAAAAAAATATTACTTAGCACCCCCTGGAAATTATGAAACTATTTATTGAGCTCAGAATAGAATGTAATACAAAAAAAGTGTGGCCAACACCGCTTTCTGGATCACTGTAGCACCCACCAGGGGGCGGTGGCGCCCATGTTGGGAATCACTGATATACTCCTTGGAACTTCATTTAGTTTAAATTAACCTTAACAGCTTATAGAAATGAGGGGTAAGAGGATGATTTGGAAGAAATATTGAAATTAATCCCTGATGTCTATCTAACTTGCTTTATGTCTTTATATGTCTCTGACCTCACTAATAAAATGAAAACAATAATAATACAAATTCACCAAATAATACATTATTAATATACTGCTCTCTTCATTAAAATTCAGGATGAAGAAAAGGATTTTAATACAGTTTTTAAATTCTATAGCACTAGTTATTATAGCATTATTGCAGTTGGCTAGTTATTATGGTACTATCAATATTGTGTTTGCTAATCATATTAAATACTACTTACTTCTGACTCAGTAATATGATTGTATGAAAGTACTAAAAGCTCTATGTAAATGTTTTTGTATGGATATATATATACGTATATATATATATATATATACATATACACATGCATATCCTTAAATCAGATTTAATCATGTGGAAATATACTTCAATTACCAAATAGCCATAGTTTCTTTTGAGCTACTTTAATCTCAAAATTTTTATATCCCCAAATTTTATGCCTTCACAATCCCTGCAGCATTGTACAATAGAAAAAATTATGAAATTGGCATCAGAGGACTTTGATTCAATGTTCTGCTTTGCTATTTATCATATATAGGATAAATCACTTTCTTTCCAGGCCTCAGTTTCATCATCTCTAAAAAAAGGGAGAACTGGGCTGGATCCAAATTCTCCAACATCGCTTTTTGTTGTTGTTGTTTAGTCATGTTTAACTCTTTGTGATCCCATGATCCCATGGCATCGCAGACCCTCCTGTTCTCCACTATCTCCCAAAGTCTGTCCAAGTTCATGTTGGTTGCTTCCTTGACACTATCTATCTATCTGTCATTCCCTTCTCCTTTTGCCTTCAATCTTTCTCAACATCAGGGGCTTTTCCAATGAGTTCTGTCTTTTCATTATGTGGCAAAAGTATTTAAGCTTTAGCTTTAGCATTTGTCTTTCCAAAGAATAGAGTTAATTTACTTAATTGATTCATTTTATCTCCTTGCTGTCTAAGGAACTTTTGAAAGTCTTCTCCAGCACTACAATTCTAAGTGTCAATTCTGCAGTGCTTAGCTCACAGCCATACATTGCTACTAGAAAAATCATAACTTTGACTATATGGACCTTTGTTGGCAAGGTGATACCTCTGCTTTTTAAGTATGCTATTCAGATTTTCTATAACTTTCCTTACAAGGAGCACGTGTCTTTTATTTTCATGGTGATAATTGCTGTCCGCAGTGTTTTTGAGCCCAAGAATAAAAATCTGACATTACTTCCATTTCTTCTCCCTCTGTTTGCTGGGAAGTGATGGAACCAGTTGCTATGATCTTAGCTTTTTTTTTTTTTTAAAACCCTTATCTTCTCTCTTTGGAGTCAATACTGTGTATTGGTTCCAAGGCAGAAGAGTGGTAAGGGTAGGCAATGGGGGTCAAGTGACTTGCCCAGGGTCACACAGCTGGGAAGTGTCTGAGGCCAGACTTGAACCTAGAACCTCCCATCTCTAGGACTGGCTCTCTATCCACTGAGCTACTGAGCTGCCCCCTTAGCTTTCTTTTGTTAAGGTTAAGCTTCAACTCTGCTTTTATGCTCTCCTTTTTCACACTTATCAAGAGGCTTCTTAATTCTTCTTCACTTTCTGCCATCAAAGCACTATCATCTGTATATCTGACATTGATATTTCTCCTGGTCACCTTAATTCCAGCTTTCAATTCATCTAGCCTAGCATTTCTCATGATGTACCCTGCAAGTAAGCTAAATAAAAAAGGTACCAACATGCAATCTTTTTATATGCCTTTCTCAATCTTATTTTTAAAAATTAATATATCCTTTATCATATACTTAGTAACCACTACAGTCAACAAAAAGACTTTTAACTAAAAAATGCATTTAAAAAGATCCTGTACAAAACCACACTCTACATTGTTTACAATTTGCTTAAAATATGTAAAATATATATTTGCTAATACAAACATTCTCACTTTTTTAGTTCCCTTTGAATTTGTTTTACTTGTATACTGTTTTCTCATGATTTTGTGGTTGTTATTTTTTTAAGGTAATCATGGTATGTTTTATTCTTATTCTCTTTTCTTTTTTATCTCTTCATATGTTTCTCTTATTTATATTTCCAATATTTTTTATTTCTTTTTATTTCTAATAACATAAAACAAATAATTACTTTCAAATATCACAATCTATTCATCCATCTCTCCCATTCATTGCACTTGTATTATTTTTCAGTTATTTTGTCATAACAAAATCCATTTCCATGAATATGGAAGCTTTTAATTCTCTCAATAATGCCTTTAGGGACTAACCCTAGTAATGAGATCTCTAGGTCAATGAATATGAATAGCTTTACAATTTTTAATGTTTATTTCCATCTTGTTTGCAAAAAAAATCACAGCAGTTTTAGCAGTGTAATATTTGGCCTATTCCTCCATGTTCCTATCAGCATTTAATTTGACCACTTTAACCCCTCTGGTTCTCAGTTAACATATATTACCAGAATCATATTTTGCTAGACTGGTCCTTAAGTATCAGACACAATTTATCACTAGGACCAACTTTGGCTTCGTCAGCATCAGTGATTGGAACATAGACTAGTATTACTATGATATTGGGCAGTTTACCTTGGATTCAAAAAGATATCATTCTGCTATGCCCAAGAGGTTATAAAACTGTGTATTCCCTTTGATCCACTAATACCACTATTGGGTCTGTATACCAAAGAGATCATTAAAAAAAAGAGGTAAGGGTCTGCTTGTACAAAAATATTTATAGCTGCTTTTTTTTGTGGTGGCAAAGACCTGGAAACTGAGGGGATGACCATCAATTGGGGAACGGCTGAAGAAATAGTGGTATACGCTGTAAGAAATGATGAGCAGAATGATTTCAGAAAGTTGGAAAGATCTACATGAATTGATGCAGAGTGAAATAAGCAGAACCAGGAGAACATTGTGCACAGTAATAGCAATATTATGTCATGATCAACTGTGAAAGACTTAGCTACTTTCATCCATACAATGATCCAGGACAGTGCTGAAGGACTTTTGACAAAGAATGCCATCCACCTCCAGAGAAAGAACTGTTGGGATCAGATGCAGATCAAAGCAAACTATTTTTCATATTAGTTATTTATAGTTTTATTTTGGGATTTTGGTTATATGTGAGTATTTTCTTACAACATTGCCTAATAAGGAGTTTATGTTTTAACATGTTTATATATGTGTATATATATGTGTATCATGCTTATTATATATGTATATAAGGACATATATACATATATATGTATCAGATCAAATTGCTTATCATCTCCAGGAATGAGGAGGGAAAGAAAGGAGGGAGCCAATTTGGATCTTATAATTTCAGAAAACATATGTTAAAAATTGTTATTACATGTAATTGGGAAAATAAAATATCTTTGAATTTTTAAAAAGTTATCATTCTGTCATTTTTTGAGATTATGCCCCAGAACTGCTTTTTTCATCCTTTTATTGACTATGAGGGCTGCTTCATTTCTTCTAAGGGTTTCTTGTCCATGGTAGCATAGGTAATGATCATCTGTATTAAATTCACCTATTCCCATCCATTTAAGTTCACTGATACCTTAGATATCAGTGTTTAATCTTTCTATCTCCTGTTTGACCACATCCAGCTTACTATGGTTGATAGATCTTACATTCCAGGTGCCTATGCAGTATTGATCTTTTCAGCACTGGACTTTCCTTTCATCACCAGACACATCAACAGCTGAACTTCCTTTCAGTTTTGGCCCAGACACTCCATTCTTTCTGGAGCTACTTGTAATTATCCTCCATTCTTTCCCAGTAGAATATTGGACACTTTTGACCTGATGTGCTCATCTTCTGGTATTGTATCTTTTATCATCTTAATGCTACCCATGAAGTTTTCTTGGCAAAGGTACTGGAGTAGTTTGTTATTTCTCTCTCCAGTGGATCAGCTTTTGTCAGAACTCTCCCCTATGACCTGTCCATCTTGGGTAACCCTGCACAGCATAGCTCCCAGTTTCACTGAGCTATGCAAACCCCTTCAAACACAAGGCAATGATCCAAAAGGGGTCCAATGTTCCTAGCAGGGACATTAAGCTTTTAAAGCTCATTATCTTCCATTACAATCACCCCCATTTGCTCTATGAATGTTTCTCTTTCTTACCTGATTTTATTTTTAAATCCTTACCCTCTATCTTTGCCTCAGAATAGTGACAAGGCTAGACAATTGAGGCCAAGCATTTTGACCAGGGTCACACAGCTAGGAAGTGTCTGAATCCAGATTTGAGCCCATGTCCTCCTGACTCAAGGTCTGTCACTCTATTCACTGGGCTACCTAGCAGCTCCTTATCCGATTTTCCTTTTTCCTGCATCACAGAAAAATCCATTGTTCTTAATTTTATATCCTGATTCTGAAAACACACTAAGATGATAGGATCAATAGTGATCAGTACAGAATTTTTTCTAGAATTTACTAGAATACTAATGTCTTCCTTCTCTTGTTAATAAGCCAGAAAAGAGACATAAAGACATGTTTAGATCAAAAAAGATTCTTAGGAAACCTAAATGATGCTATAATATCCTTCCCATGCTGTCTGAATCTTAGTTTTGCCCCATAAGTAACACAGATCACCGAAACGCCCAAGTCATCAAACTTAAATAAACCTATTGACCCCAGAATCAGCCTTTGTTCCCCTTTAAATATCCCAGTTTTTATCACCTCTGTGACTTAGGTAAAGTGATGCAATGACACTCAACTGAGTGCCTTGTTGCTATCCATTTCTCCAGTGCTGAACCATTTTGAGCATAGTAGCCATATTATGTACTTTTAAAATGCCTCTTCCTTCACTCTTTGTGTTCTTTGGGAGATGAGGGTAAGGAAAGGAGATAAGAGCTTTGGTTTCCAAAAGCCATATTGGAAAAACTAGCTTACCAGCAAATACATAGATCTTCTTCCTCCATTTATTGGCATAGGTGGGAAAGGGCATACTATGTGATTGCCTGGTTGCCAGTACCTGTATAACCACCTATTTTTCCCACGCATCAGATGTTTCATGTCAATAAAAGCCTGCACTATAAGTCTCAATGTTTCTATGGCCATTTTTTTCTTCTGGTTTTTCCTTCTTTACCGTCACTTAAAGAACTGGCTAGTAACAATTCCAATTAGATCCCTACCCTGTTTGAATTTTCAGGGTTTTGCTCAAAGGAATGGATTGCCAGCTCCTACACCTACTTTTTTACTGCCTCCTCCTTTGGGGAAACAGCTTGAATTTAAATACCCTACATGTCAGGAGCTTTCCTCGCCCTAGTAAACAAGGCTTACAGAATGGAACCTACTATTCAGCCCTTCTCCCCAACTTACCTTGTCTCAAGGATCTGGCCTTTAAAATGGAGAATTGGGAGGCATTGAAGGCCCCCTGCTATGAACCAGGTTTACAGAGGTGTATTGACCTGAGCTCCAGTCAAGGTAAGAATCTTGTTCCCCAAGTCATGCAGCCTGAATGATTCCACTGCTGTGGAGGTCATATTGATCCTTTCTAATTACTTAGGCTGACCAACTCTCTACCTGCCATGTCAGTGAAATGGTTTTCTGCCAGCCCATCTCTTCCAAACATTCTGCTATAATCATTCACTCCCAGACAGACTTTCTTCAGAATGGCATGTTTTACTTCACTGCTAAGCTTCAGGCAGTATAATTTCTTAGGCCCCAGGCTCAGTCAGGAATTGTGCCCAACCACAACCATTTATAAGAAGTGGAACAGTCAGCCAATAAACATTTATAAAGACTATACTATCTGCCAGGCACTGTGCTAAGTTTCTGTCATTTCTTCCTTGGCAACTAGTTCCTTATTATCAGGTCCATGATAACAATTACCCTTTGTTATGAGTAAGATTAGATTAGCTAGTTATTAGGTATTGATTATATATTGATTAGGAAATACCTAGCAGGAAGGAGCTGAAGCTGGGAATTCCAGGTTGGAATGAAGGAGGAGGAAGTCTATCTGTGCTGTGTGTGGACTCCATTAGTGGTAGGCAAAAACTGTTGCCAGCCTGGGAGAACTCAGAGCAAAGGACACCTTGCGTCCTGTTTTCCCCTGGGATCCTGTGTGGTGTGGCATTTAAGGAAAGAGCAAGAGAAGAGGACAGTGCTTCAAGCAAACCCTTTACTACTTGGTTCCTGAGACAACTGTAGCTCCTGGCATCCAGACATCATCGGTGGATTGCAGTGAGAAATCCCAAAGTCACAAAAGCCCCAGCTGTACTCAAGCCTGGCAGGTTCCAGGTGTGAGGCAGAAACCCAGAGACTCCAGTATAGCTCCTTGGGCCCTGTTAGTTAGATAGCTTAAATTAGTGTAGTGAATAAGTCCTTCCCTGTCCCTTTGGGTTTTGTTATTAGGTGTTAAGATTTTAGAGTAGTCATTCCTATCCCTCCTTTTACTTGTTTCTAATTAAAACCCAATTTCACCTTGTTACTTTGTCAGTTAATTCAAAGCCTCTGGCCAGAGTGACAGTTGGCTGTTATTTTTCCAGTTGGGAGTGGTGTAGCTGTACAAGACTTCAGTGTCCAGTTTTAGTCTCTCTTACATCCCAGAGAGTGTTCCCACAAACCCCATAGTTGATTTTAATATCCCTGGTGATCCCATTACTTATATTTTCCTACACCTTGTCATTTCCTCTACATTCTGAAGGATGAAGTTATTAAACTGAGGCAAGAATTGCTCAGCTTCTTTTCTTTTAGCAGAGCCAGATTTTTTAAATCCCTCATCACTTGTATTACTTTCTTCAGTGTTACTGTAATATTCTACTTCTGGAATTCATCATCCATTTCTTCCTTCTGGCCAGTTGGTCAGTCATAAACTTCCATTGTAATATCTCTTCTGATTTTCCTTCTATTAATATTCACTTACTTTCTAGCATTCCCTCCATCCCTTCCTGTTCTGATTCATGGGTTGCAACATAGAAGTATGCATTCTTTTCTTAATTTTAACTTTTTTATTACTATGATCTTGATAAGCATTAACAAATATGAATATTTCCACATTCAAAGAACAAAAAAGGACCACAAATGAAATTGTAAATGTCCATTACATATAGATTTTAAAACATACATATTTCAAATTTAACCTGGTAGTTCCAATATTGCTTTGCTTGTCTGAGACTATTTCTGCATTTTCTTTTGTTGTCTTATTTGTATTTTTAAATAATTCATCAATGTTCTTTTCTTTCTTTTTTTATATGATTCTCATTAACCCTACTTTTTTTTTAAAAACCCTCCTATTCAACAAGAAATTAATAAATGTTTTCTCCTCCCTTCCACTCCTCCTCCCTCCCCAAGAAGGTGGGCAATATGATATAGGTTGTACACATATTATCATATAATACATATTTCCCTATTCCTTGTGTTGTGAAACAAGACACATATTGCTTACATTAAAGAAAAAATCATGGAGGAATAAAGTGAAGAATGGTCTATTTCAATCTGCATTTGGACTCCATCTTTTCCTTCTATGGTAGTGGATATTCTTTTTCTTCATGAGTTTCTTGGAGTTGTCCTGGATTCTTGTCTTGTTGATAATAGTTAAGTCATTCACAGTTGATTATTATGTATCATTGTTACTGTATTATTGATCTATAATGCCATTCCACTGACTATTTTATTTAATCTGTTCTTGTTGAATAAACTGTTCCCTTCTATTGCTCTTGTCACATGCATGCCTCTTAGTTCCAATACCTGCAACCTAGTAATGATATCATATTTACAACTATCTATTAGGAAGTCTAATTTGTTTTGTTTATTTTCAATACTCTGCACATGCATAAATATCTTTGGTCATAGTTGTTATTATTGTGCCTCTTCCCATTACTTTGCTGATATTTCCCATTACATTCCCATTAATTTCTTTGCTAATATCTTACTTATATCCTACCTGCTCCTCTAAGTGATGTCTGCCTTAACAATTACATGTGGGACACTATTTACTTCTCTATTTTTCAATTTAAAGCTTCCTTATTCAGTTCAAGTCTCCAGGTAAATTCCTTTTTCTGACCCTCATTAAATGTACTCCAACCATAGCAAAAGCCTGTTAAATCTTGATTCAAATTCCAAATCTTGTCTTTCTACCCCATCTTTTTTAACCAAATGTTTACTTTGTATATCCTCTTTTCTTTTCCAAAACTTTCCCTTTTGTTTAGCACCCATGTTAAAAAATAAAATTAAAATAAAGCAAATATAACTAGTATACCAAAGTGTCTTTTCCTGACCAGAATTTAGACATAGAAATACCTAGAGGTTCTTATAATCACTTTGTAAAAAATTAGGGAGCTGCTTATTTCTTGGAGGACATAGTGCCAACCTCAAACCTGTTCCATAATTCTACTGATTAAACGGTGTTTATCTTTCTTTCCTCTGTCACCTTTTTTCTACCCTCCAATTTCCTGACAGAATTTAATTCTTCCTCTGCTAATTCTTTTTTTTCCTAATTTTTCTCCTGAAGCATTAATTCTACTCTTTAAAAGAATATATCATTCTCCTTGATATGACACAAATATAAATGTATTCTTCTAATTCTTCCACCTTATCCTCCAGCAGAGAGACTAGTCATTTGTCTTTGTATCCCCCAGTGCCTAGCATAGTACTTAGCACATAGTAATAAATGATTCATGAATTGGATCTGGAATAAATCTAAACTATGGAATAATCCCTGAAGATCACTAAATCATTCTTTTGTTAGGTTTTCCAGTGCCACTAAGGTAAGTCACATCAATAAGCACTTATTAAGTACTTAATGTGGAGCATCTGGGTGGATCAGTGGACAGAAAGCCAGGCATGGAGACAGGAGGTCCTGGATTCAAATATGACCTCAGACACTTCCTAGCTCTGTGAACCTGGGCAAGTCACTTCACTCCCATTGCCTAGTCCTTACGGCTCTTCTGCCTTAGAACCAATATGCATTATTGATTCTAAGATGGAAGGTAAGGGGTTTAAAAAAAAAAAAGGACTTAATGTACAGCAGTTACTATCTTAAGTGCTGAGAATACAAATATAAGCAAAAAGAAAGAGATTACATTCAACATACAAAGAAGTTGAAAGGGAAGAAAAGGGAAAATTTCCAGGAGTATGGTGGAATTCTGGGCAGTCAAGAATGAGACCAAGAGAGCTTCCGGGTTAAGATGGCGGCAGAGTAAGAAGCAGCTCTAAACCTCTCCTGACCGAAACACACAAAACTCCTCAAGGGGACATAAAAACAAGCCCAGACGAACGGAGGAACCCCACAACAGGGCACAGCGTGGAAGGTACATGGAATCGAGACATTTCCAAGCTAAAAAGGGCTCTCACTCAAGCGCGAGCTGAGCAACCGCCCCACCCCCACCCCCTCCACACTCACCTATAGCTCTGAACCCAGCTAAAAAGAAATAGAGCAAGTTTGGGGCACCCATCGAGTCATCAGCAGCTCCGGGACCTGTTCCTGAGAGCAGCAAGACTTAGGACCCCATTAAGTCAAGAACGCACGTGAAATCTCAGCGCGCGCGGGAGCGGACGCTGGGAGCGGAGCGCCGGCTGAGCAGAGGTGTGGGTGCCTGCTGAGCAGAGGCTTGGGTGCCGGCTGAGCAGAGGCGTGGGTGCCGGCTGAGCAGAGGCGTGGGAGGAGGCAAACACAACCAGGAACTAAAGCCTAAGTGGGGAACCAGTGCAGACGGGTATAGGACTG
>NW_025367293.1:0-3894 GCF_016433145.1 Gracilinanus agilis | reverse complement strand
ATATGTATGTATGTATATATATATATAATATCATTTTTATTAGTAGTGGAGCAGTTAGAAGGAATATACTTAGATAGAACATGGAGAATTAAGCTGATTGTGATGATATGATATATAAAAATTCAAGGGGTAAGAAAGAACATTGCACTGAGAGAAAAAGGAAGGTTGATGGAATGGAGTAAATTCTCTCATTTAAAAAGAGCCACAGGAAACTATGACAATGGAAAGGAGTATGAGGGTGGTGACAGGCAATGATTCAACCTTACTCTCATTATAACTGGCTTAGAGAGGGAATAACAATCATACTTATCCAAGCATAGAAACCTATTTTCCCCCACAGTGAAATAGAAAGGGAAAAAGACATGGAAATGGGATGGCAATAGTAGGGAGGAAGAAGTGGGGGCATGAAAAAAAACAAAACACTATTGAGGAGGAACAGAATGAAAAGAAAAAAGATGAGTATCAAAAGGGGAAAATGAAATGGAAGAGAACATATGATTGGTAATCATAGCTGTAAATGTGAATGGGATGAACTCACCCATAAAATGGAAGCAAATAGGAGAGTGAATTAAAAACCAGAATCCTACTATATGTTGTTTAAAAGAAACATATTTGAGGCAGGGTAACACACACAGAGTAAAGATATGGGGTTAGAACAAAATTTATTGACCATCATCTAAAGTAAAAAAAAAGAGAAATCAGGAGTAGCAATCCTGTTCTCAGATAAAGCTCAAGCAAATATAGATCTAATTAAAATAGATAAGGAAGGAAATTACATCTTGCTAAAAGTACTGTAAAGAAACATATATGCCCCAAATGGTATAGCCTCTGTTTTTTCTTTAGCCTCTACATTCTTAAAGGAGAAATACAGAAAGAAATAGATAGTAAAACTACACTAGTGAGGTACCTCAACTTCCCCCTTTAAGATTTAAATAGAAAGTGAATGCAATCTTAGAAAAATTAGAAGTAATAAATTTCTGGAGATAATTGAACAGTAACTGAAAGGAATATACCTTCTTTTCTGTAGTACAAGGCTCCTTCACAAAACTGCATCCTTTTCAGATAATAACACAATAAAATTTATAATCAATAAAGTTCCATGGAGAGACAAGTAAAAAATTAAATGGAGACTAAGTAATCTAATGCTAAAAAAAGGGTGGGTCAAAGAACAAATTATAGAAACAATCAACTCTTTTATTAATGAGAATGACAATGAGAAGATAAGTAATCAAAATTCATAGAATTTAGACAAAGAAGAACTTAGGAGAAAAGTTATATCTATAAAAGCTTACATCAATACAATAGAGAAATTGCAGACCAATGAAGCGGGCATGGAACTAAAACAACTAGAAAAAAATTAAATCCTCATTTAAAGACTAAATTGGAAATTCTAAAAATTAAAGGAAAAATTAATAACATTGAAAGTAAGAAAAATATTGAGTTAATAAATAAGTCTAGGAGTTGGTTTTATGAAGAAAAATAAAGTGTTGGTTAATTTAATTTAAAAAATGAAAGAAGAAATTCAAATAATCAGTATCAAAAATAAAAAGGGTGAACTCACTACCAATGAAGCAATCATTAGGAGGTATTTTGCCCGATTATATGCCAATAAATCTGACAATCTAAGTGAAATGGATGAATAGTTACAAAAATACAAATTTTCCAAATAAGCAAACAAGGGAATAGAATCCTTAAATAATCCCATATGCATAAAAATAAATTGAAGAATCCATCAATGAACTCCCTAAGAAAAAATCCCCTGTGCCTGATGGATTTACAAGTGAATTCTATAAAACAGTTAAAGAACAATTAATTCCAATACTACATGAACTAATTGGAAAAAGAGATAGAGAAGGAATCCTACCAAATTATTTTTTATGGAACTAATTTGTTACTCTTGCCTAAGCCAGGAAGAACAAAACAGAGAAAGAAAATTATAGATGAAATTCATTAATAAATATAGGTGTAAAAATGTTTTTTTTATTCCTTCCCAGGAATAAAACAATGATGCCCCTTATCACCTCTATTATTTAATTGTGTACTAGAAATGCTAATTTTAGCAATAAGGGAAAAAAGAAATTCAAGGAATTAAAGTAGGAAATGAAGAAACTAAAGTTTCACTTCTTGCAGATGATATGATGGTATACTTAGAGACTCTTAGAGAATCAACTAAAAAGTAGAGGAAATAATTAATAATTTTACTAAAGTTGCAGTATACAAAAAAAATTCTCATAAATCATCAGCATTACTATGAATTACCAACAAAGTATAACACCAAGACTTAGAAAGAAAAATTATATTTAAAATTACTCTAAATAATATAAAATACCTGGGAATATACTTGCCAAGACAAACACAATAATTATACGAAGACAATTACAAAACACTTTTTACAGAAATAAAGTTACATATAAACAATTGGAAAAATATTAATTATTTATGGGTAGGCTGGGCTAATATAATAAAAATGACAATTTTATCTAAATTAATTTATATATTCAGTGCCATACCAATCAAACTATTAAAGAAGCATTTTATAGAACTTGGAAAAATATTAACAAAATTCACGTGGAACAACAAAAGGCCAAGAATATCAAGGGAAATAATGAAAAGAAAGTGATGGATAGTGGCCTAGCAGAACCATATCTTAAACTGTACTATAAAGCAGTGATGATCGAAGCAATCTTGAGATGGCTAAAAGATAGAAGGGGAATCAATGGAATAGACTAGGAGTTAATGACCTCAGCAGTCTAATGTTTGATAAAACCAAAGATCCCAGCTTTGGGGATGAGAATTCACTATTTGACAAAGACTTCTGAGAAAACTGGAAAATAGTATGGTAAAAGTTAGGTTTAGTTCAATACCTCACACTCTATACCAAGATAAGTTCAAAATGGGTATATGATTTAAATGTAAAGAGTGATATTATCAGAAAATTAGGTGAACATCCTAAGGTCCTATCCTAGGTCATCTTCATTGTATACATTCTCTTGTTGGTAAGTTTAATTATATTTATGTAGATGATTCACAAATATAAAGCACTATTCTCTCTCAAGTTACTTCACATTTCTTCACTTCCCCAGTAGATATTTTAAAATGGATTCCTCTAGGGCAGGGGTCGGCAACGTATGGCTCTTTCTGCAGGAGCCATGAAGTCAATTTTTTTTCAGGCACTGTTACAGGAGCTCACACTGTTACAGGAGCGTGCACTGTGAGCACTGTACAGCTCTCACAAGATTACATTTAAAAAAGTTTGGAATTTATGGCTCTCACAGCCAAAAAGGTTGCTGACCCCTGCTCTAGGGGCAGCTGGATGGCTCAGTGGATTGAGAGCCAGGCCTAGAGAAGGAAGGTGCTAGGTTCCAATCTGGCTTCAGACACTTCCTCGCTATGTGACCCTGGGCAAGTCACTTAACTCCCATTGCCTAATTCTGTAACAAATAAAATTAAAACAGAAGGATATATATATATATATATATATTAAAGATATTAGGCTTAAATTTTTTAAATAAAATGGATTCCTCTAATCATCAAAGAGCCAACATGTAAAACCATATCAAAAATAGAATCTCACAAGACTAAGCTATCACTCTTTGCAGATGATATGATGGTCTACTTAAAAAATCCTAGAGAATCAACTAAGAAGCTTGTAGAAATAATCAACAACTTTAGCAAAGTTGCAGGATACAAAATAAATGCACATAAATCATCAGCATTTCTATACATTTCCAACACACTAGAGCAGCAAGAAGTAGAAAGAGAAACACCATTCAAAATCACCCTAGACAATATAAAATACCTAGGAATATACCTACCAAAACAAACACAGCAATTATATGAAAACAACTATAAAACACTTTCCAAACAAATAAAACTGGATCTAAACAATTGGAA